>NC_134408.1:125420975-125660975 GCF_038048845.1 Mixophyes fleayi | reverse complement strand
GGGACCAGCATGAGCTTCGCAAAACTGACAGGCTCGGAGAATAATGCTACATGGAAATTCGCCATGGAAATGCAGCTTAAACGTGAAGAGTTCTGGAAGGTCACAATAAACCCAGGAGAGAGTCCAAACACTGAAGGAGCTGCCATGGGTGCCATAGGCTTAGCTGTAGAGCAGCATGTATAGTCTACCATCAACAGAAAGATGGTACGAGACATGTGGACCGCCCTGCTGGTATCATAGGAAGCTCTAATGAGAAGAATTAACTTGAGGGGAACATTATATGGGATGAAATTAAGTGCCTGTTAGAATATGAATGAATATATAGACACAATGTTGTCAATAGTTCAGCAATTGGCATCTCTGGGACCACAGGTGGACGATGAGGAGGTTACAATGGCAATGCCACAGAATTTAACACTATAATTTGATTTCCTGGTGGTAGCTTTAGAGTCAAATGATACTAAGCTGACTACAGAAATTGTAAGGGCTAAACAGCTGCAACTTCAACAACAAATTCCTGCTAATGCTGAAAGTTCTGCATTACTCACAAAAGGTACAAAGTCCAAAGGCCCAAGTCCAAAGCTTTATACGTCACAAAATGGGACATAATGCATCATGGGGCCGGCTGAGAGGTGCAAATAGTGCACATAAAAAGCGTGACAAGCCAAATGTATCAGCATTAAACATTGCATACAGTGACAAAAAGAATTGCTAGTATATGGACTCAGGGGCCACTCGACACTTCAGATGCAACCAAGAGTGGTTAACTTCAAATAAATCATGTGAATCCATATCTGTAAAAGGAATAGGAGACAAAGTTCTCACTGCCACAAAATTTGGGACAATCACTGTGCGCCTAAGCATAAAAGGTGAAACTGTCATCACAAACATCCAAGATGTTCTGTATGTACCAGATCTATGAACCAACCTTAACGCTATAAGTGTTCTTGAGAGAAAAAGGTTACAAAGTCAAATTTGCAGAGGGCAAATGTGTGTTGAAAAACCAAAGAGGGACAGTAATTGCTACAGTGCAACCAACTATATGTCCTAGAAACCGAACAGCGTTGTGCGATGGCGGCTACCGATAGCAACCAATCCATGGAACTGTGACATAAGACACTGGGTCATCTGGGATATGACAATATAGAGAAACTAGCTGATGGGATGGTGACAGGGATTACTGTGAACAATCCTGAGAGGCCGGCATGTGAGAGTTGTGTAAAGTGTAAACAAACCCATCTATTACATACAACAGCACAATTGCCCAGTTAATAGGTTTTATGACAATACCTGGCTTGCTTCAAACAAACAATCTGAGAGGGAAGAAGAGAGTGGAGGGCGACAAGGAGTTACCTAAAGAGAGGAGAGACCCCGGAGGGTCCAGCACATGGAATTTGGAAGGTGAGACTTTTATTATTTTATACTTCACCAAAAACTATTCTGGTTTTGTGTGGAACTATCCTTTAAGAACATGGCTGTTCACCAAATTGCAGCAAAGTTGCACAACATAAAAGATGCCTGTTTTATTAAGCAATTAACACTTTTGAAGCAGAATTATCATAGTAAAAATATTAATTAAAAACGTAACCTAGAAAGTAGAAGAACACATTTCAACAAATGTTAACTCTGCACTCCCAATTAGCCATAGGAGTGCTGCTGGTTTGTAGAGGTGGTGGGGCTGCGTGCACTAAAAGAGAGCCGCAAGCTTCATGCTTCGCTCCCTCCATAGTCGGGGCTCTGAGGCGAACAACACAGCCCTGGGAAAAATGTCTGCATGCAGCAACCAGGACTGCGACTGCTATTCGGAAATGCAGTTGTCACAGTTAAAATCATACAGAATCTTGCGCACAGACACGATTAACTACTACTAGTCTATCTATACTTGTAATTAGTGCCATAGCATAACCGCATATATAAACGTGGTCCTATCGATTTCAGTAGGATCATTATCGGGTGTTCGGGCCACTTCTGGCCCATACACGCTACAATATCAGTATGTTATATGTCCCTGATTTTTAATACTAAACATATGAATAGTGTTTGTTCTCAAGTTCTGTATGCAATTCTCAGTATATGTTTTAATTGTATTTGCTGTATTAAGATAAGATTTATTAAAGGCAAATTAGCAGAAGGCCAGGCGTACTGCATACTGAGGGCACCAAACGTTCTCTACAACTTGTATTCAAGTATTAGCAACTATTACCAGCTATAGAACATATTCTTAGCATAGAATGTATGTATTCAGGCCAGGATTTACATTTTTTGCGGTGAATGATTTTATTATTCAGTGTCCACTGTGGTGTTGCAGCAGTTTATTACAATAATATTCACGCTTCCATGTAAATAGTACATTTATACATTACAATTTCATTCTTTTAAAATCATACTAGCTAAAATATAAAATAAATAAATGGATTATTTTAAAACCATGAAGCAAATTTATGTATTTTAATGTCATGCCCTCCCAATCACTCTTCTGTGCGGCTAGTAGTCAATAATACAGCTGCAGCCTGTGAGACTCAAGAGAGAGGGAGGAGGGACTTAAGATGGCAGACAGTACCACTGGCCAATCAAGAATCTGAACTCCTGTTCCAATTCTTGATTGGCCAGAGATCAGTTACCACACTGCCATAGAAAAAGCAGTAATTAGTCCCCCTGCGCTGCCCACCAGTGACTTCCCCATTGGCAGAACATCATCACAGCAGAACACTCAACCTACACATAAATGCCAGATTGGGACTGCATGGAAACCTATGAAAAAGAAAAGGGGGGTAGGTAACAGTTGCAGGAAGTATTGTATTGTCAAACCTCCAGTCCTGCCACCCTATGGCAGGGCATATGTAACCTGCCCACAAATCCGGCCCTTACAGACAACAAATCCGGCCCTTATAGAGAACAAATTCATCCCTTACTGTAGGCATTACAGTTAATAACAAGAAAATAACTCATAGCTGTCTACTCTCCCGTAATGTCCAAGAGACTCCTGAATTTTTGAGAGTTCTCCCGGAGAACCTTCCACATTCTGTCCACTTCATTAGTGAAGTGGGTTGGGGCGGTGTTAATTGTGTCACCATGGCTCCGTCCCCTGCTGTAATAGGTCAAACGTTGTATAGATTGACATATGGGTGGGGCCAGGGTGACGCGATTTTTACCACGTCCCTATGACACGCCAGCTTTGGAGATCTCCAAAGTTGGCAAGTATGATATAACTTCTTCCTCTGGCTCATCAGCAGTGCCATCATAATTATTATTAACACATACTTACTGATAAGGGCTTATTTTATCACTGAAACAACAGTTTTTGTGGAAAGTTCATACTCATCAAAGAATTACCTAAAAAAATGCCTCAGCCATTTCTTTTTAATGAGTTTGAAGACAATCACTGCCCCCTTTTCATAATAGACAGACATACAGACAGATTTTAAGGAGTAATCCCTCAATATCATAACTTCCAAGGTTTTTAGTTTTGTAGTCCTTTTAATTCTTGATTTCAAAAACAAAACACCAGCCACTTAAGTTACAGTAATATGTGAACCAGGTGTTTCCTGGAATTAATACGAGTATGCTTTAGCTGCAAAGAACTGTACTATAAAAATGGCAAAAATAAGTTAGAAATGTTAAATTGCTTCGAAAATACAGCGCAATCATTATTTAACTTAGTCATTTCTGGCAACCAATCATTGCACAAATTAGCTGTGGCTCTAGTCTCGGTTTAAAATAAAAACAACTAGCAAACTAGATTATATGTATATAGATGGTTTTAACAGAATGCAGTTGTTTTGGGTTTCCAGGTATGATGGACTCCAGGGACCAGGATTTGTTAATGTCACCAATAAAATTCTATAATGTTCAAACCATCGGCTCAAAAAATCCTTACTCTGCACCAGGGCCGGATTTACTGCTAGACAAACCTCGGCAGCTGCCTAGGGCCCAGTGGTTCTCAGGGGGCCCGGCGGCAAAGCCAAGAAAAATAAAAACTTTGCGACCGAGGAGAAAAAAAAAAAAGTCACCTGGCTGCAGCTGCATTCGGCAGCTTTCTCCCCTCCTCTCTGCTCCGGTGCGTTCCACTGAATGTTGGGCGTGAGTCACGTCCGACGGCATATTCAGCGAAGACTCACGGAGGAGCGGACAGGAGCAGCTCGTGCGACAGGCAAGAAAGAAGACAGGAGAGGAGAAAACAGGAAAACAAAAGAAGAAAACAGAGGAGAAGAAAGCAATACAAAGGTACGTAAACTACTGGAGGCACAATGGCACACTATGATAAAGGGAAAAAAGTTGTTTCAAACAATTATGGGGGGCACAGTGTGAGGTTTTGGATCAGGGTTATGATATTTTTCAATATCACAATAAAAATAGCTCAAATAACCTGAATGTGCACTATAAAAAATTGGCATAATTAATAAATAAATAAAAAAATGATGAAATAAAAGAATATAATAAAAATGAAACTAGAAATTACATAAAATAAATATTAAGTAGGAAAATAAATAAAATATTGAACGATATATGCGTAAATGTAATGTGTGTGAGTAATGTTTTGCTAGGAGTCAGTAATAGTGTAAACCAATGGTACAAACAAAGTAAATACTCTGACTGCAGTAGACTGCTCAAAGTAGTTAAAATAGAATGTGATTGATGTATGCACAAACTTACTGTGTGTATTTTGCCGTTATATTGGGAATCAATGGTAATACAAATACATAGTTCAAACAAAAGTACATGTCCTGGACGCAGCAAAGCTGCTTAAAGTGATTATAGCTCTTTACAACAGCACGCTCTTCCACAAGATTTAGTGACAGCACAAAACAAATATTTGCAAAATCATAAAATAATTGAAATTACTTATCTCCCACTAAAAATGCTGCTTTTAAGTCACTGTCCAGCTACCCTGAAAGTCAGGACTGCTGGGACATACGTCACACTCTGGCGAGCGGGCAATGCACACTTCTGCCAATGGTGCACGTAGCAATGCAGGGTTTTTTCTGTAGGAGGGTGGCCTAACTCTTTTCACCTGCTAGGCATGTCCCCAACGATACAAGCCACACCCCCAATTATATGGCCACACCTCCTTTTGACGGCTCACCGCCACTGCGTAGTAGCACATAGCTTACCCTTCTACTTACTTATAGTATATGCTATGCTAAACAAATATAGTGCTATGGATTGTTTCAGGGAGAAGGGACCCAAACCAGTATCCTGCCTAGGGCCCCATGAGGTCTAAATCCGGCTCTGCTCTGCACACCCCATAGAGGTCTATGGACACTGCCGGTCCTGTGTCCATATATAGTGCAGAATTGGAACAACATCGTTCCACAGTTGAAAGATATTTTTAGTTCAGTTTAGAAATCTCATTCAACGATACGATGGGCTTTGGAACGATAATGGTTCATTGCTGCAGGGTTCACACTAATGTGATATCAGGCCAACTGGTCATTTATCGTCTGATTTGCTCGATAATCGTCTGGAAACAATGTAGTGTGTACCCAGCTTTTGGATTGGATGAATTATTTCCCCATAGAAAACCATGGAGTTGCAAACAGGAAAAACAGAATATGCTTCTTCCCGTTCACGTGACAATCAGGTGACAAAGACTTTAGTTAAAGCAACACTAACCCATTATATATTATTTGTCTAAAAGTTCAAATGTAAATGCATATGCAAGACACAGCATTATGATAGCCATCTATATCTCTAGCAAGCATAGGGCAGAGGTGTTTTAAGAATGGAAATATTCAGTGACACTAACAGAAATTAGGTAATTGTTTAGATGTCCTGGCCACTTGGCTCCTTAGATCCGTCCAGCTATGACTTAGGTCAGAGGTGCTTAACCCCAGCCCTCAGAGCTACCAACAGGTCATGTCTTCCTCATTTCTGTCTGTAGACAAAGATGGGATAATTACTGACCTAGAAAAATAGATTAACTCACCTGGGCGTGATTAAAGTAATCCTGAAAACATGAACTGTTGGTAGTTCTGAGGACTGAGTTTGAGCACCTCTGCCTCAGGGGGTTCTGTATGTTTCCTCAATCTTGTAATTTTCAGTTTTTCTGGGCCCAGATATGGACCCAATGCCCCCTATCACAACCACAGTACTATCAGATCCTTCTTGCCCATTGCCAGACCCCACCACCAAATACATTGTATTGTGTGAGTTAGCACTTATGAGTAAGATTGGTTGGAGGGTTATGGGATAAAATACAGTGTTTATGGGACAGAGACAAAAGCAATGGTTCTCAAGTGCATGCTAGGTTCTGCTAGCCAACTTAGTAACACCCTTATTGAAGCGAGTTGGGTACGTGTCCCAGACTTCGAGTAGACCGACAAGGACTTACCCGACTTCAGAAGGCAGAAGGTGCCAATGACGAAAAGATGTTAACAGCGAAGCTTTGAAATCACTACTTGCCAGCATCGCAATGAATACACAAGCCGGCAGTCATGTGACTTTCTGGGACTGTACTATTATTAGGGGTGTTAAATGAGTAATGCAGGGAGCCGCGGAATGTAAAATATTTTCCAGCAACCCTTCTACTTGGTACATTTGTAGCCTCCCTGCATTACTCATTTAACACCCCTAATAATAGTACAGTCCCAGAAAGTCACATGACATATTTTCGTCATTGGCACCTTTTGCCTTCTGAAGTCGGGTAAGTCCTTGTCGGTGTAGTAGTAGTGGCGTTAGTGACTACCACCGTACTGAAGCTAGGCGAGATCATGAAATACAGTTTTTATAATACATTTATCTCTATACATGTATATGATGCAAATACAAAGAGACAACATAAAACAGGGTTAGCATGCCTCTAAAACATTTCATTTTTTTTAAATCACTGAGATCCTGTAGAGGTCCTGGTCTGGCACGGTTAAGATGCTTAGTGCTAAGATTGCCATAGAGAACTGTGTGCATATTGTATGAACATATCACATAGACACCTTTACTTCTGCTAGCTGTATTTTGCTGACATGACATTTGCACCCAATGACTAAGTCCTGAGGATAAAATGCTGATTTATTTAACCCAGGGCAAATTAATACTGTTACATGTTTCCAGTTTATTTCTGAATTGAATAAACCTGTGCTGAATTAGTGTTGTCCAAATATGTGTGTAGCCAAACTTGACAAAGTCCTGATATTCGATAGTTGGGTACACATTGAAAATCCCATGTAGCCCCATGCTATGCAGCTGGTCAATGCCCCACGCACGTGTCAACGCAGTCATCAGCTGATCTGATTTACAAACATGTCCTAACACAATCCAAGACAACAAGATAGGAGAAACTAGGCAGTCCAAATCACTGTGCGTGGCCAACATAACTTGTAAAAAATAAATCCTTTAACAAAACCTTCTCTAAAAGAAATAATTTCATCACTTACAAAGTAATCACTGAAAGGCTGAAAAAAAACTACAGAATAAAACAAAACATTTTATGAATAAACTGTTATACAAGAATTAAGTGTGATGAAACAACCACTCACTGTGGAATCCTATTATAACTATAGGCAAACCAAAATAAATATAGGAAATACAGAAAATGAAACAAAATGTAACTTGAAAACCTTTCTGCAGCCAATCCAGATAATTACTTCCTGGCAAATAAAGAAACACAGTTCGTGCTTACACTGAAATACAGAAATGTCTGCCATGTTACCATTATCCTGAAATCTAAGCATATTGCAAACATTGCAAGGTAAGGTAGGAAGTTTAGAAAGTATGGCAAAAAAGCCATTCCTTCCTACTTTGTCATGTCATGTCATATTTTAATGCATAGTTGCCTACTCTCCCGGAATGTCCGTGAGACTTCCAAATTTCTGGGAATCCTCCCGGACTCCCGGGAGAGCAGGACAACTTCCTGGATCCCGGCAGCTCGGTAAGGTAACATGAGGAGGCGGAGCTTAGTGATGCAATTCCCGCGTCATCGTGGCCCCACTCCCTGTCGTTATAGGCCAAAAATGGTAATGCCCATTTAGAGGGCGGGGTCAATGACACGATTCTCCGAGTCCCGCCTCCACATGCCCAGCTGCCCCTCGAACCTCCCAGAAAGCTAATGCCAAAAGTTGGCAAGTATGTTTTAATGGACATGTGCATGGATAAGCTCAGCAGTGTGCAATAATAGCCATGGTAGGAGAACCAAATATTAGCTTAATATTATAACAGAGCTATTTGGATATGGGGAGGTTTCCAGCTTAATGCATAAACAAGATTTTGCTTTAGACAGGATGGACCATGGACTAAATAGCGCATTGCATAGTCCACCTCTACTTACACAGAATACTTATGTTCATTATATAGCTTCTAATTTGTAAGAAGCTAGCTGCAGCCCTATGTAGTAGAAAGCTCCTGTGTTTATGTATGTTAAAGCTTATGACTGGTTCTCTTTAGTCACATAGGAATTAAAAAATGACAATTGACCCTGCTGTCATTAAAGGCAATTAAAAATTACGCAGATTCTTCTCTTTCCCAGCAAATATGTTAAACTTGGTGCCCTGGAACATAATTCATTTTTCAATGAGCAATCTAGTATTAATCATATCGATCAAAGCAACTATTGGTATAAGCCCCCAAGAAGACAGTGAAACCCAACAGCTGTATACCCTATATGGTTTTAGAGTTGGCTTCAAAGTTGGGTGAGCGGATCACAAGTGAATTGTTCTACGACATGGAGACATTACTCTTCTTTTATGTATGATCGTCCAAGGGAAAAAAGGCTACACATTGGAAGTAACCATTAAAGCAATAGAAGCATTTTTAGTCTAGGCTCAGGTTTTGAAAATATTTTTAAAGGACCAACATTCGATGCAAATACGTATATCAGTGTTCTAAAAACAACCGGTTGGGATGTGGAACATTATAGGAGAACCGTCACGGATCCTTAGCACTCATAAATTTAGCACTGCTAATTTATTCATGGTTTTAACCATTTAAGTCAAAACCATTTTCTTGACTGCTCTTAAGCCCTCACTTTAGCACCTGTCCTGTCCTCTCAACAGCCAGCCAGATGTCTTGAGGAATGTTGTTGTACAAATAGCAGACATATGATGCTGTCCGACTTCAGACACTTGTAAAGGGTCAGAAGGTCATCTATTTCAGGCATCTAGGGTTCCGTTCATGGTCTGTTTCCGGAAAGGTTATTTATTGAGACCAACAAACATAAGAGGGAAGATCCTGTGATTATTTAAGCCAATCACATAGTGTATGATATGATGTTGAACAGCGCAGCATATATCCATTTTCTTCCAAGAAGCAGAGAATTCCAAGTAACACTACTTTAAAAGGAATATTGTAATAGTTTATTAATATGATTGTGCCTACAGGTGATATTAACAAGACCAAAAAAAATCTGACCTTGCAGGACTCTTTCACTGGCTCACAAACTATTCCAGTTTAGGATGCATTATCTATGCATGCAAGGGCACGCTGGGTTGGGGGGCAGGGGGGCATCTGCCCCTTGGGCCAGCCCCATTGTGAGCTACCTTGGACTGTGTCACTGGGCCACCTCCATTTTTTTTCCTTTAAAATGTTCCTAATAGGCTCTTGGGTCGCTTTTTGCCCCCCCGGGCTAAAATTTGAAAGGCCAGCCCCTTTAGGCATGTATCCTACAACTAACCTGTGCAAAGCAGACACACCGGTACAAGAAGATGCTGCTTGGATACACCTTTTTCAATAACTGTCTCATGTTAATAGCAGCCCCACGCCACCTTCAACTCTCTATACCTTAATCTAGTCTCCTCATTGGTGGTTTGTGGTTTCAACGTATTAAGAGTGGAAACAACAAACCGAGAGCATTTCACACAACAGAATAACAGCTAAGGAAAGCAGCTCTTCAATATTTCACCTGAAAAGGTCATCATAGCATCCAAGCAGATTTTCAGCAGCTGCTTAATCACTTGTGTGACAGGTGTAGGAGAAATAACAGTCTTCTATTAAGCACTTTTGTGAGTGAGCCTTTTTGCTGCTGACCCCAAACACTGCTTGCAGCTTGTTAACAGCTGTCAGAACAGGAAATCTGCTTTGTGAAACACACTCTAGGCAAAATCCATTTTTATAGGACAGCATCGTAAAAAAAAAAGGAAAATCGGCGAAAGATAAAAACGCAGCAAAAAAAGCTCTTATGTGACATCGCGCTTAGCAGACATGAGAAGTAACGTGAAGATCCTGTCAGGAAGCATCTGGGGAAATCATCCACCCAATTTAGTAGTTTTACATTGATCCTACGGGCCTTATTATTTAGGAATAAATACAGCTAACTTTGTTAGGAGAGGGGCAGGTCTGAGTTCACCCCTAAATCACAGTGTAGAAATAAATCTGACAGTATTGTGTGCAGCAAGTGGAAACAGGCTGCATTTTTCCAGCATGCAAAACAAAGTTGCATTCGTACCCCAGGCATCACAACATGGTTTGTCCAGGTGCAAATTTGCACCCTTTAGCGGGATTTGCCCTACATGGGACCCTATGTGTCTTCTATTTAGGTAGGTCTCCGGAAACCCGGTGGCGATTCTCCCGCATCTGTCAATTTCACTAAATTAAAGCCGGCATGTACGGACTGAGGGGGCTGGGTTTTGCGGTTTGTGTCATTTTGGCCCCACCCCCAGTGATGTAATGCTTGTTTGGGGTCTTTTTACCACTGTATAAAGACCCAAAACAGACATTACGTCACCGGGGGGTGGGACTAAATGACGCAATTCACAAAGCCCCGCCCCCTCCACCCATAAACCCCTCGTGCCCTCCAGGATCTCCCGCAACCTGCCAACATAAGGTTGGCAAGAATGATTTATCAACTAATACAACAACTTCCTGCTGTGTCAGCTGAGCATCCGGCGAGACCGCTGAGCTTCATAAGGGGTAAGAGCACCGTGCCATGCGGCAGATTACATAGACCACCAGTTGGACACCGCTGGTTGTAGCATATCCACCATACATGTATCTTCCATTCACAGTGTTGTGTTATGAATGCTAATAGAGACCAAACCATTGAGGAAGGTCTTCACTTCTCTAAAATCCCAGGTGATTTGAGATTGTAATATATACCTCACAGCTGTCCCAATTTAGGTGGGACAGTCCCAATTCCAGGACACTTGGGAGATCCCGTGGGACCCATCTGAGTCCCACGGGTGGTGCATGAGGCATTGAAAGGGTCTCTTTAGGGGAGTGGTAAAATGGTTGGGGGCAGCCCAGCATTTCAAAAGCACCAGGCACCGAGCAGGTGATGTGGCAGGTGATGTGGTGGCTACAGAGCCCGGAGGTCTCTGTAGCCAGGTCACCACCCTCCACTCCTAATCCCCTGTATTAACTAGGGTCAGGGTGTAGTTCTTCTTTAAAAGAGTTATGTGTTGTCTTAAAGCTAAAGATGCTCACAGGCTAGACAAAAAATACATAATAAATGGCATCAGTCTTTGGATTAGACAGCATATAGCAAAACAATAATACATGTCCAAAGTGAAGTTGCAATGTGGTACTTTGCAGCTGGTCAGTTTTATAAATCAGGGTCATTCTTATAGCCAAACATTTCCACTGATAATGCCTTAAAAATTGACACAGGCTACCAAGAAAATACAAGTGCAACAACAATATAGGTGAATCAAAGGCATTTTCTATATTTTACATACTTACATATTTAAACATCCATTGTGTGAACAACTATAATCGGTTAACTTACATCTGATCAGCATGAAAAAGTCTCCATAAAAGAGAGTAATTATAGCTCAAATTTCACATTGCAGGAGCGGAGCAGGCAAAGAATACACCATAACACACTCAATCCCAAAGAGTACACTTTTGTCAAAACCTAGAAACATTAAATCATTTTAATGTTACAAGCTCATATTTCATAGGAAAGTAATTTAAATGTCAGGTATCAATTTCCATTACTGTCCTTTCTCAACCTGTTTGTCTGAGACTCTGCTGTATCTGATTCCTCTCCCGCAGCAACAGGGTTACAGTTCATCTAACCCAGTGATGGGCAACAGCCGGCCCTTGGGCCGCATGCGGTGTACCGAACTGTCACCTGCAGCCCCCCATGTCCTTCCAGCTTCATTGCTACAATTGTTTATTATAATTCAAAACACTTTTAAAATTCCCGCTGATGTTATTACAGATAGGCGTCTCTTACAGATAGGCGTTAAGTGTATTGTTTTAACTTATTACTGAGATTAAGCGTATTGTGCAGCCTTTTTGAAGGTTAGAGGGCCGCCCATGCAACCCTTCAAGTCCATCAGGTTGCCTATCACTGATCTAACCTATAGTTGCCTACTCTCCTAAATGTCCGTGAGACTCCCGGGAGAGCAGGGTAACCTCCTGGTTCCTGGCCCTTCATTAGCTAAGTGGCGGGGGCGGGGCTTATGATGTGATCAATGCGTCATCTTGGCCCTGTCCCCTGCTGTAATACGCTATAAAATGTGATGTCAGTGTATGGGCGGGGCCAAACTGCGTGATTCACCAAGGCCCACCCCCACCTTCGATCTCCCGGAGCACTACTTGCCAAAGTTGGCAAGTATGATCTAACCCAGTGGTTCCCAAACTTTTTCAGTTCGCGGCACCCTTAGAGTCTCCAAATTTTTTCAAGGCACCCCTCCAAAATAATTACTGAGCAGTCCTGTTTTAGAAGTAGTTGGGTCAAAAAAATGTAATAAGTATTTAGGTCAGGACAGAAATACTTATTTAGTTGTATGCAAAAATGCCCCCTCTACATCCAGACACACTGCCCCCTGTCACACTGTCCCCCTTCTCTGTCACACTTTCCCCCTCCTCTGCCCTCTGTCACACTTCCCCCTCTGCATCCAGTCACTCTGCCCCCTCTCACGCTGCCCCCTCTGCCCTCTGTCACCTCTCACTGCCCTCTGTCATGCTGTCCCCCTCCTCTGTCACGCTGTCCCCCTCCTCTGCCCTCTGTCCCCCTCCTCTGCCCTCTGTCACACTGCCCCCTCTGCATCCAGGCACTCTGCCCCCAGGCACGCTGCCCCCCTCTGCAGCCCTCTGTCACTCTGCTGCCCTCTGTCACTCTTTTGCCCGCTGCCCCCCTCTGCTTCCCTGCTGTCCTCCTCTGCTGCCCCGCTGTCCTCCTCTGCTGCCCCTATGTCCTCCTCTGCTGCCCTATGTCCTCCTCTGCTGCCCTATGTCCTCTGTCCTCCTCTGCTTCCCGCTGTCCTCCTCTGCTGCCCTCTGTCCTCCTCTGCTGCCCGCTGTCCTCCTCTGCTGCCCGCTGTCCTCCTCTGCTGCCCGCTGCTGCCCGCTGTCCTCCTCTGCTGCCCGCTGTCCTCCTCCGCTGCCCTCTGTCCTCCTCCGCTGCCCGCTGTCCTCCTCCGCCGCCCGCTGTCCTCCTCCGCTGCCCTATGTCCTCCTCCGCTGCCCTCTGTCCTCCTCCGCTGCCCTCTGTCCTCCTCCGCTGCCCGCTGTCCTCCTCCGCTGCCCGCTGTCCTCCTCCGCTGCCCTATGTCCTCCTCCGCTGCCCACTGTCCTCCTCTGCTGCCCTCCTCTGCTGCCCGCTGTCCTCCTCTGCTGCCCGCTGTCCTCCTCTGCTGCCCTCTGTCCTTCTCCGCTGCCCTATGTCCTCCTCCGCTGCCCTCTGTCCTCCTCCGCTGCCCGCTGTCCTCCTCCGCTGCCCTATGTCCTCCTCCGCTGCCCTCTGTCCTCCTCTGCTGCCCGCTGTCCTCCTCCGCTTCTCCCAGCCATAAAAAAAAAGAAAGAGCACATAAACATACCAATCCGCCGGGCGCCGGGACCCAGCAGCCTCCTCTCCCGCAGCTGTCACTGACGTCGATATTCAGTGACAGCTGCGGGAGAGAGGAGGCTGCTGGGTCCCGGCGCCCGGCTGATTGGTAAGTTTATGTGCTCTTTCTTTTTTTTTATGACTGGCCCGCGGCACCCCAGTGACAGCGCCGCGGCACCCCTGGGAGCCGCGGCGCACAGGTTGGGAACCGCCGATCTAACCTACAAATTAAATGCTAGGAAAATAGAAAACCAATAGGAGCAGTGCGCTACACCCCACATTTGACAGCTACTATATTCAAATACAATCTAGTGATTAAATTAACAGTCTCAGGTATAGTACACCAAGCAGTTTATTCCATCTCACAGACCTGTGCTGCAGCCACTGTACCGACTGCGATTTATTTAAACATTTATAGGACTAAACTCCAAAACTGATAATCTCTGTGACAATGTCCTAATGGGATCTGATATAGGTCAAAATACCTTGTACCTGTGTATGAATCCACCAATCTCTTTCTGCATATCAAGTTTGCAAGCCTGTCATTCACACTCTGCTGGTTCAGTTAGAGAAGTGCTTCCCCCATCTAACACGGCAGACTGCTGAAGTGAGATAAAAAAGAAAAAAGAAAAGGATGATCATATTTACTGTTGTTAATTATAAACAATTTAGTTATTACAGGTACATTACTATGCTCAGTAATACATAGCCTTTGGTATATACTTATGCCAAATAGTGGGTTCAAATGCTCTTTAACTTTATTGGCAGAAACAATGCTGGCACTAGCAAAATGTTAAATCCGTTTTCCAAACTTGCTGAGGGTGGCACTTCAATGATAATGCCCTCTTTAACAAGTTCGGCTGAAAACAGTGGCAGTATTGCCATCTCAACACTAATCTCATTCAATGAGGGGCTTCTAAAATGTGAAAAGCATCGTATAAAACAGAAAAACACTGCTGTTAATTATTGTAGGTATTTTAAGACCTTTTTAAGATTGTATCAATATGAACATCAAAAAGAAACCAATATAAAACCTAAACTGTACAAATGGGGAACAATTATGAAAAAATCTAACATCAAAACTGGCAGAAATTAGAAGTGAAAGGTTATTTATTGCATTGAAGATAATAATCATATTTAATTTTGTGTTAAATCTATGGATACACAGCGATCCCCCAATAACTACAATGTAAATGGAGGAAACACTGTAGAAAACTAAAATAGGTCGAATTGATAACCCAGTTACGAGCATATTATGGTAGCCTGGTACTCAAGTCAGACACAATATGACCAATGTGGAATCACATATGCTTGCGAAAATATTATTACAACAATCTCAAGGATGACGTTTTTAAAATAAAAAGCCAGGTATGTTGCCATAGTAACACGATGCATACCAGTAATACAATTGCTTTGTTCTCTGCAGGATCACACACAGGTGACGCCCAATCCCTCAGCTGGCACAGAGCTGGCCAGCGTTAAATATCTAAAATACAAATGAAAGAGTATTCTTAGCATCCACAAATATATTGCATTTTGTCTTCTGCCGGACAACTTCCTGCTGTGCCTTTCAATTGAATGTTATCAAAAATACAACCACATAATAGGTTTCTAGTGCAAAGGAGAACATTTTCCCCATGCAGTCTATCAGACAAGAGTCTATGTGTTCTTTTAATTCACCCTTTAATTTACATCAGTCAAACTATTATTTTTTTATGTCATTAATCTTACCAAGTATTCTTATGTCAAATTAACCAAGTACTCCAATGCTGAATGTGCTCAGCTGTGAGCTTTTCATTTATTATAAGGCATTAAAGCAAATTAATTTTCACAGGTAAAACGCTGCTACACTCTTACCTCTAAACGGGTAAGTGCGGCAATTAGAGATTATTTTAGAGATTAGATTAGATTCTTGGAGACTTCTAAATCAAACTACTAAAGAATTAACTTTTTTCTCCACTCTCTATTCCTCCTACTTAAGATTGCATTATATTTCTATTAGCTCTTCACCTCCCTAGGTTACCCTATTACCACCCTTTACATAGACAAACCAAGGGGGGGGGGTTCCTATTGCCTGGAAACCTCCCTAAAAGCCTGGGGCACTGTATAATTGAGGTGGCTGGACCCTGCCCCTGCTTCACACGGCTCTGCTCGAAAAGAGAGAGCTGCATGCACCTAACAGTAGTGCATGCAGCATTGCCCATGTTTTTTATGGGGATAGGAAGAGTTTGAGAGCATTTAAGCACTCTCTAAAATTATAGCCACGCACCCATGCATGCTGGTCACGCCCACTGGCGGCGTGGTGTGGAAACCCCCCTCTGCAAATCCTGTGTTTGCCCCTGCTTTACACAATTTACACAAGACAAAAACCCTCTGTCCCCCTGACCAACATTGCTGTGTGACTGGATCATGTAGCATAGAAATCACTTTTACCTTTGCAGTCTGGCTGGGCCAAAATGCAATATGTAGACTTAACCTTGTGTATCCAATCCCACTGTCCCAAAGATTGTAAGCTTGCGAGCAGAGCCCTCTCACCTCTTTGTCTGTATTACCCAGTAATGTCTATCATCTATGTTTGTCTCCGATTGTTCAACGCTATGGAATTTGCTGGCGCTATATAAATAGATGTTGATGATGATGATTAGCTTCCTTATGTTGCCAGTTTTACACTCTGCTGATATTGTCATGGAGGCTAAGTCAGATCATTACCTATGTAGGGCTTTTTCCCAGCCTTTGATGTGTTCTGGTCCAGGTTTGTGCCACTGTCAGTGCAAGAGGTTATTCGTGATTTCATCAGTTTTATATTTTGTACTCAGCAGGGTTGAAGATTGTAGCCCTTTATTGCTCTGAATGGAGAATACATCATTTGTGAGGGGAATTTTCTCAGGATTGGGATTTATAGGAACTGTCTTCAATTAGACACCTAGGGCCTGATTCAGAATGAGACGTACGCCTGTCTGCGTAGCGCATCTTTGCGTTTTCACTGCGCATGCTCGGGAAATGAAGCACAGTTTTTCAGACCTGCAGCTTTTCGGCTCTCATGACTCCATACGCCTGAAGAGGCGTGACGGGGGAACGATGTGGTGTACCGCAACATACAGTAAGGGCGTGTTCGAGGATTTATATACGGGTTCAGACTGGGGCACAGTCAGAGATACGACCAAAATAGTGTTTTTATTTGCAGGTGGTCAGGGGCAGGTGTAAAGCTAGGTACATATTACAGGTATTTCACCCAAATATTGTGCCAATCACACAATAAAGGACTGGTAGGTCCGCTATCACATTAGTGTGTACGCTCCCACAATCCTGTGTTATTGCACCAAAGCACATTGTTTCATTTGATTCGATTTTATAAACAGAATAAAAATCAACGATGGATGATCTCGGGCAAATTCTGCAGTGTGTTTGCACTCACGTCCAATAGTGTAGGCAGATCACCATAGAGTTTACAGAGTCACCATCTTCTCAGCCGATGGTTATCACAGATGAAGAGCAAAGATCTGAAGGTAAATCGTGTAATATCATGTAAGTGTGTACGCAGGAAGGTAAATTGTGTAGAGTTGAGTCACAATGCTCATCGGGATTTCAATCGTTGGAAAAATCGTTACAGATATCTCATTGAGAGAAATTTTCGGTCGCGTGTGTACTCAGTTTAAGTAGCATATAATGATGTCGAACATCTGAAATACCGAACCGCTTGTATTTAGTGGTTTGGAAATGATTCGCATGATTCGCAGACAATTATTGAGACTTTAGTATTTGCTTGGCCATAGATTAGGATTTGCCTGGCATGTTGTAATAAAGATAGAAACGTCTTTATTTTTTGTATGTATGTCTGGAAGCCGTTCCTGACTGCATTAGTTAGGTTATTCAAGTTTAAGTCAAGGTTGTGTCTACTGTGTCTGTACGCATCTTCAACTCTGAATACGGCATACATACGGACACACTTGCAACTTTTTCAATCACAAGTTACGTTTACGTACCACTCTGAATCAGGCCTCTAGACTCAGCATTAGGTTGGGTACACACTGGAGCATTTTCGTCCAATAATCAGGCAAATCAGCCGACATACCACCATTCAGTCGGAAGTCGGGTTAGTGAGTATAGTGACACAATGGTCCAAAATCGTTCCAAAGTGTCGATTGTCGGCTCATTTGGTTGGTTGTATTGTTTAATATTTTCCGACCAATCATCTAACAATCATGTAGTGTGTGCACTCATGCTCACGTGCTCCATAGAGTTTAGAGAGTTGGGCTCTTTTCAGCCGATGTTAGCAATGAATGTCCTGGTGAATAAATGTAGAGAGTGCTGTAGAAGGAATAATTAATTTGTTCGTTCTGAGACAGGATGTTCAGTTTCAGAGTCACAGAAGCTTGTGGATAGCTATAACAAGGCATTTTAATCAGTGTGACAATCATCATCATCATCACCATTTATTTATATAGCGCCACTAATTCCGCAGCGCTGTACAGAGAACTCATTCACATCAGTCCCGGCCTCATTGGAGCTTACAGTCTAAATTTCCTAACACACACACAGACAGACATAGAGAGAGAGACTAGGGTCAACTTGATTGCAGCCAATTAACCAACTTGCATGTTTTTGGAGTGTGGGAGGAAACCGGAGCACCCGGAGGAAACCCACGCAAATACGGGGAGAATATACAATCTCCACACAGATGGTTGGGAATTGAACTCATGACCCCAGTGCTGTGAGGCAGAAGTGCTAACCACTTAGCCACCGTGTTGCCCTTATGTGACAATGTGACAAGAATGCATTAATTAATTAATATTGCATGAATATATGAATGAATGTGAATATGAATGAATATTGTGCTGTCATTCTCTGAACACTAGAGGACCAGATGAAGGACCAGATGAAGAGCACAGATCTGAAGGTAAATCGTGTCAGTATATATGCATAAATCGCCAGACTGACGAACTTTCAGTCGTAGCTACAATCACTTTAGACAATACGTAGGTCGGAAAATTCTTCAGTGTGTACCTAGCCTAAAAGTGAGAACCGAATAGATTAGAGCCTCAAGTTCAAGGTATTCCATAATCAGATAATTTATCTAAAATGACAGATACAAGACACTGCAAAAACTTTAATTCATGCACTCATCATCTCCCGCATCGACTATTGCAATTTCCTCCTTACTGGTCTTCCCAAAGTCAGACTGGAGCCTCTACAATCTATTTTGCACACAGCGGCTAGATTGATTTTCCTGGTTGCCCGTTTTTCAATGAATCTAATATAAACATTTGCTACTAACATGCAAGGCTATAAACAAAATTGCATCAATATATATCTCCTATGTCTCAAAATATCTCCCAACTCTACACCTCCGCTCTGCACAAGACCTGTGTCTCTCTTCCACTCTCATCACTTTCTCCCATTGTCGGTTACAGGAATTTTGTCGGGCTGCACTCTTTGTGAAATTCACGCCCTCTCACAAGAAGACTTTCCTCTGGCCTTCAGACGTTCAAATGTTCTCTGAAAACTTACCTCTTCAGACAAGTTTATAATATTCCTCAACCACCCTCTTAATCACCCTAAGTTACTCTATTACCACTCTCTACACAGCTAACACAAGACAACAACCCTCTGACCAACATAGTTGTATGACTGAGCATACAGCCCCCTAAATACTTTGTAACCTTTGCATTCTAATTGGACAAATATTCAATATGATGTAGCACTTACCCTTGTGTATCAAACCAGTGTCCCATAAATTGTTAGCTTGCAATCAGGGCCCTCTTACCTCTCTGTATGTATTACCCAGTATAGTTTTAATACTGTTTGTTCCCAATTGTAAAGTGCTATGGAATCTGCTGGCGCTATATAAATAAATGTTGGTGATGATAATCACTGTTTCCTTTCCGATTCTAATAAATGTTGATTAAATGTTGGTGATGATAATCACTGTTTCCTTTCCGATTCTAATAAATGTTGATTAATCCTGTTTAATACCTACATAGATACTTGGATAACTGTTGAAAAACATCTATATTATACATCACACTGACTTACTTAAACACCTTCTGTTACTGCTGGAGTTGAATATTATCTTTAGCCCCTTTCTAAATTAAATCAACTTATTCCACCTGAAATACGGCATTGAACACCTCTGTTTTCTTTATGAGGAATTATAGATAGGTAACAGCACAAGGCAAGATGCCCAACTCCCCTTTCCTTGTTTGCTTTGGCCCTAGAATTCCTTGCCCAAGCCATACGCTTATATTCACATATTGCAGGTTATGCCCTCTCTAATTGAGAGTATTAGATTACTCGCTTGATGCAGATGATACTCTGCATTCTCATGAACTGATGGAATTTTCTCAGTCTATTTTCTCTGCCTGACTACTTTGGTAATCTACTAGGGCGGCAGGTAAATGCTAACAAATCATTAGGAAAATGGTATATAACAGCACTTTAAAAAGACAGATAATATGCCAACATCATTTATTAAAGGTGACTTGCAACAACCCATGTAGAAAAAAGTTAAAATTTATAATAAAAGCAAAATATAATATCCTATATCTAATAATAGCAATATAACAATACATCCATTACTAATCTAAATGAGAATTTTTAGTAAAATATTGTGAAGATAAATTAAAGTAGAGAGTACTAGTCCTAGTCTTATTATGGTGCACACCAAAAAATGCAATGTAAGTAAATATGTCACAGTCACTAAAAACATTACTAAACAGTGCAAAAAATAAAGCTGATTTGGTAAATGTTAAGATGATATTAAACAATATAAGTCACTGTTGTGCATGCACAATTGTTTCAAATACAAACACTAATATATGAAAAAGCAAATGATTTATATACCACATGCCACGTGAACTCTACAGGGGGTAAAATTTACTAAACTGTGGGTTTGCAGAAGTGGAGATGTTGTCTATAGCAACCAATCAGATTCTAGTTATCATTTATTTAGTACATTCTATCAAATGACAGCTAGAATCTGATTAGTTGCTATAGGCAACATCTCTGCTTTTTAAAACCCGCAGCTTGATAAATCTACCCTTTAGACTTTGCTATAAGTAGATTGCTGATCACTTTTGTGAGGTTGGTCTCAGTGGAATGATGGGGGTGGAAATATGATTGCAGAGAGGCCAGGAGGCAGTGAGAGGAGAGAAAGCAACACAGGTAGTTGTACAGAAGCAGCCAAGAAGTTTGGAGCCAAAACCACACAAATGCAATGATTTATCAAAATTAATATAAATTATTATTACGCCTCTGGATCTAATCAGGACATCCCCTACACCTTTACTTATATTTTCACTTCAGGAGACCCTTAGGCTGTCACCATTCATTACCGTCCAATGTAAATTTACATTGGATTAGTACAGCAGGCTGGTTTTGAGATGGTAAAAATGCTGTGAGGTTTGATGCATGTTCTACATGGAAAAACTGCAAATGAAAACTGGAATCTGATTGGTTGCTATAGGCAACATCTCCACTTTTTCAAACCCGCAGTTTAGTAAATATACCCCTATGTTTTGATGCAAGGCAGGTAATATTTGCAATCCTCTGACTTAACAGGTTGATTCTAACCGCAGTGTAATGAAGGCGGGTCGTCCCTGCATGATCCTTTATTATTATTGGTAAATCATTTGTAATGCCCGTTTATTTTTTCACCAGTTAGTTAAAGCCATTAAGGATGAGTTACATTTTAAGTGGAAATTGCACTTAACTTTACCAAAGTGTTAAAGTATTCCTGAAACGTAACAAAAAAAACAAACTAGAGATAGTTATGTTACCATATATTGTAGATTGGTATAGTTCAGGCTAATTTAAGTTAAAAAAAAAAAAAATAATCCAGAATTTAATTTTTGTTTTGGTCTCAACCCATAGCAGTTCCTAAACATTCTAAATTTCAGCTGCAGCAGAGGATCATTCAATTTTTTTGGTCAGGAAAATGTCATAAGATTGCCCAAAAAGTACTATATAGAAGTTATTTGAGAGGTGGAATCCGTCTTCCGAATATCTACTTAGATCCTTTGGTAAAAAAGTAAGCCAGCCAATCAGCTGTCGCTGTCTTTGATTGAGCACATCTTTCAAAGGGCTTAATTGTGGGTCCCAAGGTAAGACATGATAAAATCCCATAATCTTTCACTGTTTGCAGATTTGGGACCACTGTACTTTAATTTGGAAGATTTCCATGCCTCCATAGTGATGTTAGGAGCCGTTGCGCTAATTGTGACGGACCGCACTAGCTCTCTTCCCGTCCTGGCTGTTGCCTAGCGGTTGGAATGTTTTTTTTTGTGGGACTTCCTCTTCCAACCCGGCTGGCTGTCACAGCTGGAATACACTGTTTTACTATGGTAGTCACATAACTGCAGTCACCAATCTGTGTGTGTGTGTGGGGGGGTTGCTCCCAGTGGAGCATTCCTATTAGCCTCTATTAGTTTAAATGACAGAGAGAGCTTAGCCTCCCTGCCAATTATAGTGTCCTTGCCCTTCAATTTCGTGAAGCCTGATGTGTTGCTTCATGCTTTACCTGCTGATTGTCTACCTGGTGCCTGATCCTGCTTGTTCTTGGATTCACCTAGTCTGCTGCCTATCTCGACCCACTGGCTTTGTTATTGGAACTCCCTTGCTTGCTACCCGTCCTGATATTCTAGCCTGACCTTTATACGTCTGTTCGCTGCCTGCACTTGACCATTTGCATTGGTTTTAGCCATCCTGGGGATATCGGAGTACCTGTGGGAATATAACTCTCTACAAGAAAGGCGTCTTGCTGTGGGTGAAGACCTCTAACTGCCTTGTTCTAAGAGCTTATCTAGCTTCCAGTGCCTGCCGTAACAGGTGGAAACAATTTTGTTTGTTAACAGCAGATAGACTGTTTCAGGTCAAGAAAGCAGTATTGGTACAGTTGGTCTTGTAAACTGTATGCCTAGTAAGACAAATATCCCATTTTTTGTTTTCCCTCTGGACGGTAACACATACTATGCATCCATATAACATGAAGCCATCACTGAAATAAGCTCACTCTATGGTATAGGTGAGCTTATCGCTTCCCTTTAAAGAAATAAAACCTCTTATATGCTCCACTAGGAATTGGGCCTGGGGCTTCAATTATGAGACAGAGAATGGAAGAAGATTTGGGATAATACTTGAAAGCTTTCAATTATTACTGCTATCATGGAAACTTTTTTAAAATTCAATTTAAATGGCACTTGATAACCTCCAGACCACACACCACGTCTTCCTATGTAAGTCTGGTGTATGTATAGTAAGGACATAATGGATCACATAGGGTGGGAATGCACCATTGTGGATGAGGTTTGGCAAAATGTATTAAATGCTTAGCAGAGATCCCTTCTATTCCTCATTCATCTATCATCTAAGAGGCCTTATTAAACTTGAAATACTGACCAGTAAATTTATTCTACACATCTTTTACACTACAAAATGGGCTATAGCTTCACAGTGAAACGTCTAGTGGCTATGGGAGCTATATTTTAAATTTTTATATACTGTAGATAATATTTGATCTAATTCTGCCTTATTGAGCTGATAATTGCTTATATGCCCTCATATTGTTGAGGCAGACAATCTAATTATAAAAATAAAAGTATTTTAAACATATAATAAAGGCAGTCCTGCAGCCCCATTACTGTCATTATTAATTTATTGGATAAGTATTTTAAGAGAGAAACAGAAAACTTTAAATTATTAAAGGGGTTGTTCCTACAATGTTAGTAGGATGGTCTCGGACGAGGCTGTTACTCTGACCCCCATGCACATATTCAGGTGGATCCACAATGCGGGGTCAGATTGATCTTCTGCAGACAGTTCCAAGGACTGGGAACTGGATGTGCACTATGATATATGCATTGCAGACAACAAGACGCATTTCATCAAATAAAGAACCAGTGCAGGCAGCCTTTTTAGCTGTTCACAAATAAGAATTATTTTCTCACAAACTAAGGTCTCATTCTTCTTTATAATAAAGTAAAAGACAGAACCAGCTCCCGGATATAAAGGAGTAGATCTGTGCAGGCTTTGTGTGTGGCTCAATGTGCCTTAGAAGATTACATACACTTCTGTAACAATGTAGCAGATGGCATCACTGTGCAATAGGTAGATAATAATCCTTCATTAAAGTCCGATGGCCACAATCAGTCAGTAACATTGTTTTTTGCTGCTCTGTATTTACTGTTAAAAATTCAAATGGGTCATCTACACTAGTAATGACATATATACCCTACTGCAGGGGTCCACAAATATTTTAAAATCTTGGAGCCAGCCCAAAAATCTAGGAGCCAGGCAAACTTTAAAACATTTGTGGTATCTGCAAATAAATAGCAGACAATACAAATAGCACCCATCCCCTGTACACACAGATCCCCCTTACGCTGTAACCCCTTCCAATCCACATGACCACCATTCTCTATTGCTTTCCATCTCAACCTCAATCGTCTTCTTCACCTGACTCTTCTATTCCCCTTCTCAAGTCCGTTTACTCTGCTCCCTCTCACTCCTCAACATCATCACTACCCATTAAATCCATCTCATTGCCTACCTCATCATGCTCTCCATATAACACTGTATCGACATGTCCCCTTCATCACTTTCACCATCCTGCCCCCTCATCATCATCACCCTGCCCCCATCACCTCCACTGCATTATTATAATAATAATAATAATAATAATTAACCACCATCCAGTCATCACTAAACCTCTTATACTCATCAACACCCCATCTTCAGTCATCATTGATCCCCTCATCCTCATTAACACCCCATCCTCAGTCATCATTAATCCCCTCATCATCATTGACCTCCTTCCTCAGTCATCATTAATCCCCTCATCCTCAGTCATCATTAATCCCCTCATCCTCATTAACACCCCATCCTTAGTCATCATTAATCCCCTCATCCTCATTAACACCCCATCCTCAGTCATCATTAATCCCCTCATCCTCATTAACACCCCATCCTCAGTCATCATTAATCCCCTCATCCTCATTAACACCCCATCCTCAGTCATCATTAATCCCCTCATCATCATTGACCTCCTTCCTCAGTCATCATTAATCCCCTCATCCTTAGTCATCATTGATCCCCTCATCCTCATTAACACCCCATCCTCAGTCATCATTGATCCCCTCATCCTCATTAACACCCCATCCTCAGTCATCATTGATTCCCTCGTCCTCATTAACACCCCATCCTCAGTCATCATTAATCCCCTCATCCTCATTAACACCCCATCCTCAGTCATCATTGATCCCCTGATCCTCATTAACCCCCATCCTCAGTCATCATTGATACCCTCATCCTCATTAACACCCCATCCTCAGTCATCATTAATCTCCTCATCCTTATTAACACCCCATCCTCAGTCATCATTAATCCCCTCATCCTCATTAACCCCCATCCTCAGTCATCATTAATCCCCTCATCCTCATTAACACCCCATCCTCAGTCATCATTAATCCCCTCATGCTCATTAACACCCCATCCTCAGTCATTATTGATCCCTGCATCCTCATTAACCCCCATCCTCAGTCATCATTGATCCCCTCATCCTCATTAACACCCCATCCTCAGTCATCATTAATCCCCTCATCCTCATTAACACCCCATCCTCAATCATCATTAATCTCCTCATCCTCATTAACCTCCATCCTCAGTCATCATTAATCCCCTCATCCTCATTAACCCCCATCCTCAGTCATCATTAATCCCCTCATCCTCATTAACACCCCATCCTCAGTCATTATTGATCCCTGCATCCTCATTAACCCCCATCCTCAGTCATCATTGATCCCCTCATCCTCATTAACACCCCATCCTCAGTCATCATTAATCCCCTCATCCTCATTAACACCCCATCCTCAGTCATCATTAATCCCCTCATCCTCATTAACACCCCATCCTCAGTCATCATTAATCCCCTCATCCTCATTAACCCCCATCCTCAGTCATCATTAATCCCCTCATCCTCATTAACACCCCATCCTCAGTCATCAATAATCCCCTCATCCTCATTAACACCCCATCCTCAGTCATTATTGATCCCTGCATCCTCATTAACCCCCATCCTCAGTCATCATTGATCCCCTCATCCTCATTCATCATTAATCCCCTCATCCTCATTAACACCCCATCCTCAGTCATCATTGATCCCCTCATCCTCATTAACACCCCATCCTCAGTCATCATTAATCCCCTCATCCTCATTAACACCCCATCCTCAGTCATTATTGATCCCTGCATCCTCATTAACCCCCATCCTCAGTCATCATTGATCCCCTCATCCTCATTCATCATTAATCCCCTCATCCTCATTAACACCCCATCCTCAGTCATCATTGATCCCCTCATCCTCATTAACACCCCATCCTCAGTCATCATTAATCCCCTCATCCTCATTAACACTCCATCCTCAGTCATCATTAATCCCCTCATCCTCATTAACACCCCATCCTCAGTCATCATTAATCCCCTCATCCTCATTAACATCCCATCCTCAGTCCTCATTGATCCCCTCATCCTCATTAACACCCCATCCTCAGTCATCATTAATCCCCTCATCCTCATTAACACCCCATCCTCAGTCATCATTGATCCCTGCATCCTCATTAACCCCCATCCTCAGTCATCATTGATCCCCTCATCCTCATTAACACCCCATCCTCAGTCATCATTAACCCCCTCATCCTCATTAACACCCCATCCTCAGTCATTATTAATCCCCTCATCCTCATTAACACCCCATCCTCAGTCATCATTAATCCCCTCATCCTCATTAACACCCCATCCTCAGTCATCATTAATCCCCTCATCCTCATTAACATCCCATCCTCAGTCCTCATTGATCCCCTCATCCTCATTAACACCCCATCCTCAGTCATCATTAATCCCCTCATCCTCATTAACACCCCATCCTCAGTCATCATTGATCCCTGCATCCTCATTAACCCCCATCCTCAGTCATCATTGATCCCCTCATCCTCATTCATCATTAATCCCCTCATCCTCATTAACACCCCATCCTCAGTCATCATTGATCCCCTCATCCTCATTAACACCCCATCCTCAGTCATCATTAATCCCCTCATCCTCATTAACACCCCATCCTCAGTCATCATTAATCCCCTCATCCTCATTAACACCCCATCCTCAGTCATCATTAATCCCCTCATCCTCATTAACACCCCATCCTCAGTCATCATTAATCCCCTCATCATCATTGACCTCCTTCCTCAGTCATCATTAATCCCCTCATCCTTAGTCATCATTGATCCCCTCATCCTCATTAACACCCCATCCTCAGTCATCATTGATCCCCTCATCCTCATTAACACCCCATCCTCAGTCATCATTGATTCCCTCGTCCTCATTAACACCCCATCCTCAGTCATCATTAATCCCCTCATCCTCATTAACACCCCATCCTCAGTCATCATTGATCCCCTGATCCTCATTAACCCCCATCCTCAGTCATCATTGATCCCCTCATCCTCATTAACACCCCATCCTCAGTCATCATTAATCTCCTCATCCTTATTAACACCCCATCCTCAGTCATCATTAATCCCCTCATCCTCATTAACCCCCATCCTCAGTCATCATTAATCCCCTCATCCTCATTAACACCCCATCCTCAGTCATCATTAATCCCCTCATGCTCATTAACACCCCATCCTCAGTCATTATTGATCCCTGCATCCTCATTAACCCCCATCCTCAGTCATCATTGATCCCCTCATCCTCATTAACACCCCATCCTCAGTCATCATTAATCCCCTCATCCTCATTAACACCCCATCCTCAATCATCATTAATCTCCTCATCCTCATTAACCTCCATCCTCAGTCATCATTAATCCCCTCACCCTCATTAACCCCCATCCTCAGTCATCATTAATCCCCTCATCCTCATTAACACCCCATCCTCAGTCATTATTGATCCCTGCATCCTCATTAACCCCCATCCTCAGTCATCATTGATCCCCTCATCCTCATTAACACCCCATCCTCAGTCATCATTAATCCCCTCATCCTCATTAACACCCCATCCTCAGTCATCATTAATCCCCTCATCCTCATTAACACCCCATCCTCAGTCATCATTAATCCCCTCATCCTCATTAACCCCCATCCTCAGTCATCATTAATCCCCTCATCCTCATTAACACCCCATCCTCAGTCATCAATAATCCCCTCATCCTCATTAACACCCCATCCTCAGTCATTATTGATCCCTGCATCCTCATTAACCCCCATCCTCAGTCATCATTGATCCCCTCATCCTCATTCATCATTAATCCCCTCATCCTCATTAACACCCCATCCTCAGTCATCATTGATCCCCTCATCCTCATTAACACCCCATCCTCAGTCATCATTAATCCCCTCATCCTCATTAACACTCCATCCTCAGTCATCATTAATCCCCTCATCCTCATTAACACCCCATCCTCAGTCATCATTAATCCCCTCATCCTCATTAACATCCCATCCTCAGTCCTCATTGATCCCCTCATCCTCATTAACACCCCATCCTCAGTCATCATTAATCCCCTCATCCTCATTAACACCCCATCCTCAGTCATCATTGATCCCTGCATCCTCATTAACCCCCATCCTCAGTCATCATTGATCCCCTCATCCTCATTAACACCCCATCCTCAGTCATCATTAACCCCC
The DNA here is from genome assembly GCF_038048845.1 of Mixophyes fleayi. Taxonomy (NCBI): domain Eukaryota; kingdom Metazoa; phylum Chordata; class Amphibia; order Anura; family Limnodynastidae; genus Mixophyes; species Mixophyes fleayi. Next base: position 125,632,598 of record NC_134408.1, on the reverse strand, counting down.
TCATCCTCATTAACACCCCATCCTCAGTCATTATTAATCCCCTCATCCTCATTAACACCCCATCCTCAGTCATCATTAATCCCCTCATCCTCATTAACACCCCATCCTCAGTCATCATTAATCCCCTCATCCTCATTAACATCCCATCCTCAGTCCTCATTGATCCCCTCATCCTCATTAACACCCCATCCTCAGTCATCATTAATCCCCTCATCCTCATTAACACCCCATCCTCAGTCATCATTGATCCCTGCATCCTCATTAACCCCCATCCTCAGTCATCATTGATCCCCTCATCCTCATTCATCATTAATCCCCTCATCCTCATTAACACCCCATCCTCAGTCATCATTGATCCCCTCATCCTCATTAACACCCCATCCTCAGTCATCATTAATCCCCTCATCCTCATTAACACCCCATCCTCAGTCATCATTAATCCCCTCATCCTCATTAACACCCCATCCTCAGTCATCATTAATCCCCTCATCCTCATTAACATCCCATCCTCAGTCCTCATTGATCCCCTCATCCTCATTAACACCCCATCCTCAGTCATCATTAATCCCCTCATCCTCATTAACACCCCATCCTCAGTCATCATTGATCCCTGCATCCTCATTAACCCCCATCCTCAGTCATCATTGATCCCCTCATCCTCATTAACACCCCATCCTCAGTCATCATTAACCCCCTCATCCTCATTAACACCCCATCCTCAGTCATTATTAATCCCCTCATCCTCATTAACCCATCTTCAGTCGTCATTAATCTCCTCATCCTCATTAACCCCTCCATCCTCAATCAGCATTAATCCCCTTATCCTCATTAACCCTCCATCCTCAGTCAGCATTAATCCCTTTATCCTCATTAACACTCCCTCCTCAATCAGCATTAATCCCCTCATCCTCATTAACCCTCCATCCTCAGTCAGCATTAATCCCTTTATCCTCATTAACACTCCCTCCTCAATCAGCATTAATCTCTTCATCCTCATTAACTCTCCGTTATCAGTCATCATTAATTCCCTCATCCTCATTAGCCTCCCTCCTCAATCATCATTAATCTCCTCATCCTCATTAACCCTCCATCCTCAGTCAGCATTAATCTCCTTATCCTCATTAACCCCTCCATCCTCAGTCATCATTAATCTCCTCATCCTCATTAACCCCTCCATCCTCAATCAGCATTAATCTTCTCATCTTCATTAATCCCTCCCTCCTCAGTCATCATTAATCCCCTCACCCTCATTAACACTCCCTCCTCCGGACTCCCTGCCCTTTATTACAAGAAATTCATGGGGTCCCTGATCCCTATGCTCCTGGGCATGTTTAATACCATGCTTGCCGGCAAAAAGATTTTACCACCAGAGCAGGGATAGTAGTTATCCCAAAGCCGGATCGTTACCCCACTGACACTGGCAGGTACAGGTCAATCTCGCTCTTAAACACAGATCTAAAACTCTTTGCAAAGATGCTGGCCACTAGGCTTGGTAGGGTGCTACTCTCGTTGGTCCACCTGGACCAGGTGTGTCCAATAGACAGGCCTCAGATAATACCAGAAGGCTAGCTGAATTAATACATTTTGCATCCAGTTCAGCTCTCCCTGCTCTGGTGGTGACCCCAGACATTGAAAAAGCATTTAACAGAGTGGCCTGGCCATTCATGCTGCGCACATTGGTGAATATGGGGATACAGAGAGCTTTCTGCAGAGGAATCGCGGCCCTATACCACAATCCCTCAGCTGCAGTACTAGTAAACGGTTTCACCTCATCCCTATTCATTATCTATGATGGCACCCATCAAGGCTGCCCATTGTCACTGTCAGGATCTGCCTGCAGTCCTCTGCAATGCATGCTGATTTGCATTGGTTGCCCTTGTCTTCTGGACTTTGGACTTGTTATATTATGTTTATCTGGCAGTACCTCTGTTCACCAGAGGTGCTGCTATTGTGCCTTTTTCCTTTGTTATTACTAGGGGTTAACCTGTGTCACTAATTATCTCCTGCACCTGGGTGTTCCCTACTTATACCTGCCTATCTGCCTCTCCTGTGCTGGTCATTGTTGTGTTGTTGCCTTCCCCTTTGATTTGTCCCCTGGTTCTCCTCTGCTCTTGGACTTCACATCACTACTACGGATCTCTCTTCATCTAACGATTTCTCCTGCATCTGCAGTATTCCTTGCAACCAGTATCCAGTCATCTCAGATATTCCTGTGCAGTTTCAGCATTATTTGGTTTGTACTATTTATCTGCATTTTGATCAATAAACACCTATATTCTTTATCACATCCTGGGCTCCTTAGCTGTTACTTACTTTGAAGCGTGACAGTCACCCCTGATCTTCGCCTTAATTATGGAGCCCTTAGCAGTCCACATTAGGCTGAGCACAGACATCACGGGAATCAAAACAGGTACCCGCAACCAAAAAAATCGCACTATATGCAGATGACGTCATCATAACCATCACAAATCTCCACTTTGCCTTGCCCAACCTTTTTCAAGAAATACAAAAATATAGCGTACTGTCAAACTACAAAATAAATGCTGATAAATCAGAAATTCTGGACCTAAACATAACTCCCTTTTTCATGCACATCCTTAAGATTAATTATGCTTTTAGATGGCAACCTCAGAAGCTTAAATATTTACGAATATACCTAAAACCTACCCTCAGCTATACGCAGCCAACATTCCCCGCCTTATTGACTATTAGATGTGATTTAGCCCACAAGACCAAACATCACATCTCTTGGTTTGGGCGAATAGCTAGTGTTAAGATGAACATCCTACCGAGACCACTTTATGTCTGGCAAACCCTCCCTATCCATGTCCCCGCTCATGTCCTGAGGAGCCTACAGCAATCACTAACAAAGTTAATTTGGCCAGGGGGTAAACCAAGAATACGTATGCCGATCCTACACAAACACCAGACATCGGGGGGGCTGGGAGTTCCTCATCTGCGGAAATATTATCTTGCAACTCACCTTTCCGTGTGTGACCTTGCACTCCCCGCTACGCTAAAAAGTATGGATGCACATCGAATTAGACTTACTGGCTTACTGCTCACCATATTCCCTTCTACGGTCACCCTCAAACCAGAGACCTAAAGTAATCACCCATATTCCTACGGTAAAATTCTCCCTCTCCATATGGGATATAGCCACACGTACCTACCAATTGCGCTCTGGCCACTCACTGCTTGCTCCGCTCTGGAACTCACACGCGTTCCGCCCAGAACAGGAGCACCAACTTTTCCATCACTGGACACAACACAATCAGCTCTTTATGAGGGAACTAGTTTCCATGGACGTTTTTTCCACTTTCACAGCCCTCAGCACTACACTACAACTTCCTAAACAGGTATTTTACCAATGCCTCCAACTCGACACTACTTTAACTCCCTCAAACTCCCCTTAATCTCAAAGAAATGCTCATCGCTGGAAACTCTCTGTTGAGGTTTCCTTTCTAACCAAGGGACTTATCTCCACCATTTATCAGATCTTGCTCCAGCACAATCAGCCCCCAAAAGACCCCCATGAATTAGCGTGGGAGCGAAATGCAGAGGAGGTAATGGAACCGAAACAATGGGCTAAAATCAGGCTAAATGTAGCTTAAGCATCAATATTGCTTTGAGTAAAAGAGACTGCTCACAAGATCATCTATAGAAGGTACCGGGTCCCCATCTGCATACACTCAATTTTCCACAATTCCTCAGATCTTTGTTGGCTGGCCTGTGGTTAGAGAGGCACCCTGCTGCACATATGGTGGACCTACCCGAAAATTCGCCTCTACTGGCAGGAAATCCCTTCGTCACTCACAAAAACTGAACCGCCATATAGTAAATGCGACAACTTGCCTCATAACCGCACACTGGAAATGTATCTCCCCACCCTCTCTCTCCAGTACTATCCACAATGTATGGACCACGTATCGAATGGAGAGCATCACAGCAAAGCTTTACAATATTCCTACTACCTTCCAGGTGGTTTTGTCCCCATGAACCACTCATTATGAAGCTACTCCGCCTTTAACTAGGACCTCTTCCTAATTGCTACATTCACCCCTCCCGCCCTACAACAATAGGGATTCAATCTTGACTGATAACACTCCATCCACACATATGCTAACTAACGCCCCTCCCTCCATCATTAACTCTCCCCCCTCACTCATCTACACAGTTTATCCACTCCCATCCATACAGAAGAGAATTGATCATACATCAGTTCCTTTATGAGACCTAATGTGCCACCAATGACTCCGCACCTACTTGAGCAGAAAAAAAAAAATCAGCAACTAGTTCCCCTCTGAGCAAGTTTAATTGCCCTAGCATGCTCAATCATGGACACTGCCTTCTGGGGCATGTAATAGATGCTGGTGTCTGCGGTCAGAGCAGAGAGGTCATTACAGAACTGCCGCATACACCAAGTGTTCTCCTCTGTTCACCTCTCAGATGGGCATGGAAGAAAAGTACAAATGTCCCTATTCATGCAGGAAGTAAGCACCACAGCCTGATCTTTAAGTTCCATGGCGACCTTGAGTCTAGTCCTGGTCAATTCCTTTTCTACTACAGACACAATAAAATGACTACAGAAGAGGTGTTAATTGAACTCTCAAAACTAAAAGTAGACAAGTCAATGAGTTCACATGGTATACAGGGGCACACGGAGGATTTTTAAGGGGGGGTTTTCCCTGCACCCAAAAAAAAAAAAAAAAAGTGAGCGAGCTGCCACGCATGCGCAGCAGCTCCATTTCGGCAGCAGTGTACTATACAGCAGCGCTGTCAAAGAAGCGTCCGTGGCGGTGCTGTATACCGCTATGTAGGGCACTTTTTTAGCGGAGGGGAGGGGTTTCTGGAGACTCAGAAACCCTCCCTGCGTGCGCCCCTGGTATACATCCACGTGTAGTTAAAGAATTAAAAATAGTGGTTAACAGTGTTTACATTACCATTAACCAAATATTTAATCAATAGTTGATAACAGGTATATTTCCGGGTGATTGGAGAATGGTAAATGTTGCTCCACTACACAAAAAAGGCAGTATGGAAGAATCTGATAACTATAGACATGTGAATGTTAAATCAATAGTACGAAATTTAATAGCGTCACTTAAAAAAAAAGCAGAGTTGTTTGACATGGAAACAATAAGTATGCCTTATTCCTCCTCTGATCCCTGCCCTCTTTTCAAATTGTTTAAATGGCATGAGTATGGCTAGGTACACACTGAAGAATTTTCCGACCAACGTGTTATCTCAAATGATTGTACCTATGACTGAAGGTCCGAATCAGTCTGGTGATTCATACATACACACTGACACGGTTTACCTTCAGATCTGTGCTCTTCATCTAGTCCTCTAGTCTTCAGAGAATGACAGCACAATATTCATTCATTCATTCTTGTCACATTACCACACTGATTAAAACCGCCTTGTTATAGCTATCCACATGTCCAAATGAATTTCGTTAGCTTCTGTGACTCTGAAACTAAACATTCTGTCTCAGAACGAACAAATGAATTATTCCTTCTACAGCACTCTCTACATTTATTCACCGGGACATTAATTGCTAGCATCGGCTGAAAAGAGCCTGACTCTGTAAACAACATGGAGATCGTGAGCATGATCGGTTGGTGATTGGATGGAAAATATTAAACAGTACAACCAACCAAATGAGCCGACAATCGACACTTTGGAACGACTTTCGACCATCGTGTCACTAGACACATCACATTATATCTGACCAAACATCAGGTCAGTGTGTACCTAGCCCAAGTCATTGAGGGGGAAGGTTCGCCCACTGTCCAGTAAATTTCCCCCTCAGACCCTCCCACCCATGTTTGGTTTAAGCGAGTCTCCCCAACCTTAAACCATACTATGCATGGTTAATATGCTTGTTTGAAAAGTGGTGCCATTTACTGTTTGGATCATATACGTTTCTAAACTTTTAAGTATGTTCTCCCCTCTTGTAACCTGCTTCCATCCCTGTCAGCAGCCTCGTTTTTTCTGCACCCCCATAACTACTCTTTTGAAATAATTATTATATAATATATAATAATTATAAAAATTATTGACGATAGCAAATTCTTGGATTTGACTAAAAGATAGTGGAATGAATAAATGATTGACTAAAGTATAGGAGGAAAAGAAATCAATGGGTCCTGTTTTTTAACATATTGATTAGTCATATTCATTGTGGTCTACAAGGAAATGTATGTCTTTTGCAAGTTATACAAAGCTTTATAACAATCACCACACCCAATCATACACCCCAGCCTTCAAATCTTAAGATGTTTCCTGAAAAACCCTCTCTTTATTAGAACTTTCCTGACTCCCTCCTATACCCACACTAACACATCTGTCCAAATCTCCACTCTGAGCCCTATTCCAGTTAGAATGGACTCTCTCTCATGATCAGAGATCTCTATACTGTTTGCTTTCAAGTCGTCATTTATTTTGTCTACCTTGTATGTTCCTGTTTTATGTATGACAATCATGCTTAATCTGATGCAATGGTTTTGATAATATAGGAACTCATTGCTCACAGGAGAGCCTTATTTCTAGGCGTTTTACGTCCTTGCTAAACACAGCCTACACTGATACTAGTTACCTTTAGTAGGAAGCATAAAAGCAAGTATAGTAAAGGTTTGCAAGATCGATGAGGCATAAATGAAGAATCATAAGGTATAAATCCCACACTTGTCATCCTCATATTATTTCACCACCTTTTATGTATTATCAGGGGCGCAGGCAGGATCGTCAGGGGGGGTTCCCCCCGACCCAAAAAACCCCCAAAAAAACATGAGAGAGAGCTGCTTCACATGCGCGGGCTCCGTTTCGGCAGCGCTGTCCTATACAGCAGCCGCGGCGCTGTATTGGACAGTGCCGCTATGGTGGGCACTAAATTAGCGCAGGGGGGGGGGGGTTTCTGGAGACTCAGAAACCCCCCCTGCGTGCGCCACTGATTATCTACAATGTAACACTGTCTATGAACGCTACTCTTACATAATAAGACAGGATAAGCTGGGTACACACTACAGAAAATTAATGCAGATGCAATCTCAGTAACGGTATTACCAACGACTAAAAGTCCTGATGAGCATGCAGATTTATGTGCACACACCTACACGATTTACTGTCACATCTGTGCTCTTCATCTGTCATAACCAAGTGCTGAAAAGATTGTGACTCTGCACACTCTATGGAGATCTGCCTACACTGCTGGTCGTGAGTGCATACACACTTCCATATTTGCCCGACATCGTTCCATCGTTGATAGTGATTGGAACGATAATTAATTGAAAAATCTGTAGTATGTACCCAGCTAAACACCTATGTACATCACATACTTGTTTCACTTAGACAGTGCGATCTGAGAAATGATAAGTGGGAGGAAGGGGGAAACAAAAGAGTTCTCGTTTGAGAAAAAAGATGCCATTAGCTGTAGCAAACATTTTGGGCTAGATTTACTAAGCTGCGGGTTTGAAAAAGTGGGGATGTTGCCTATAGCAACCAATCAGATTATAGCTGTTATTTTGTAGAAGGTACTAAATAAATGAAAGCTAGAATCTGATTGGTTGCTATAGGCAACATCCCCACTTTTTCAAACCCGCAGCTTAGTAAATCTAGCCCTTTGTCTCTTTCTCCACATCTAGTTGTAAATGTATCAAGCTGAGAGTTTTACGGCGGGTTTGAAAAGTGGAGATGTTGCCTATAGCAACCAATCCGATTTTAGCTGTCATTTTGCAGAATGTACTAAATAAATGATAGCTAGAATCTGATTGGTTTTTCAAACCTGACGAAAAACTCTCAGCTTGATACATTTACCCCCTAATATGACAATGATTAGTGATATTACCATCTCCAATATCAAGCTAGGTAAAAGTTTTTACTTACAATTAATAAGCTATTGTCAAAATCTCATAAAAACAGCAAATCAAGAGAGGAGATGCAATTCATCCACAATATGGAGAACTCATTACACAAAACATAGGGAAAGTAGAAGCAATAAATTTAAAATCACAATCTTTCAAGTACACACGCTGCTAGAACAATATATTGCGATGGTGGAAACGTAGCATGCAACTGTCACACATGAATTGTAATATGGGAACAAATGACTAAATGATAAATAAATCGCCCCAAAGAATAATAATAAATGGAAAGAAACAAGCATCTCTATGCACAGGTACAACGTATATATTATATTCTGGTAATGTTACGATATCTGCCACGCAGAATAACAAGAAAAATGACATCATGTAGGAAGTCCAAATATACAAAAACCTTCTTGTAGAAGTCTGAGTTCTTATTTTTGTTTTAATTTTCTTGGAAATGCAAGATGTTTCAGCCCATAGGTTGCAGCGCAGTAAAATGGCTCACTGCCTGGTTATTCATGGGCACACATGGAATGTATTAATATTTATTGGAGAGAGAAATACATTAATTAATGTACTAAAATGTACTCTTTGCCTAAATACAGCTCTGGAATCAGTCGTGTGAGCTTAAAAATATTTTTCACCTTTTTAATAGATTTTGGTAAAGGTGCTCTACCACTCACAGAAAATATTTCAGGAACTTTCCCCTCTCCCTAGCCTGGAGCCCCAGGGGCTGCTGCAAGCAGATGTTTCTCCTGGGGCTCCTCCATTTTCTCTCACCGCCCTGGCCAAAGATGGTGGAATGGTGGAATGGGTGGGGGACCAATCCCAAGCTCCACACAAAATTGCAGTTTGTGATTGGTCCTTTCTCTCACACCCACTTCTCAGCTGCTATTTAAAGTTGGTGAATGAAGCTGATATGCTGGGAAGCGTGCCAGAAAAAACAGGATGTAACAGGGCCCGTGGCTCCGACTAGGAAGAGATGTGCGTCTCTGAGATGCTTGCAATAATGCAGCCTAGCCATTAATTTGGAATCAGTGACATCACTGTAGGCTGAATTCTCATGAAAATGGATTTCACCCCCAAAATGGCTGCCTCCACAATATGCAGCTGACAGGTTTATGTATAATATTATCATATGATATTTATGTAACAATCAATTCCATCAAATCGAGTTCACTGACTAAAAAGGACCCATCATAGCAATAGTTATCTGAAATGTTTTAGCCCAGATTTAAAATAAAAAACAGACATTTTCAGTTACATTGCAAACTGTGTAGCTTTATATATAACTTTTACCTCTAAATCTTTCTATGATAAAGTGAGTCAATAAATATTTAAATAGTGTCAATAATTAAAAGTTACCAACTCATCTAACATACCTGCTAAGTCCATAGTTGCCTACTCTCCCAGAATGTCCAGGAGACTCCCAAATTTCTGGGAGTTCTCCAACACTCCCGGGAGAGCAGTGCAACATCCCGCATCCTGCCCACTTTGTTAGTGAAGTGGGTGGGAGGCGGGGCTAACATGTCATCCTGGCCTCACCCTCTGCTGTAATAGGCCGAAATTGGAATAGCTTAACAGATGGGCGGAGCTTGACACGTTTTGCGTGGTCACACCCACAGGAAGCTACAGTGAGATCTCCCCTCTGGGAGATCTCCAAAGTTGGCAAGTATGACTAAGTCTGATCAGAGATTGAGAAGATGCTTAGAAGCCGATGCAGAAACCTGGGGTAATGTTCAAAATGCAATGTGAAGGCCAGGAGAAAGGTTTTAAGCCTGGCACCTTTCATTTAGCTGAGTATACATATTAGATATCTATTTATTAGTGGGGTTTTCCAATGCTGCTTGCTTAGTAAGGACAATAAGAAAGGGGCATTTCAGAACCCTGCATTTTAAGCTATAAAACCAATGAGTTCTGAAGGTATCACATGTTCCAGTTAAATAGATTTACACGTCATGAAAGGTTTCCCATTCAATATAATGTTACAATAAAGGAGTATTTAATATCTTTAGAATAACCTGGTTTTCAGTGTGATCCTGACAACATCTATAAAAACCATTCCCCCCCCCCCCCCTTTCAGTTCTGTCATACTGGACAACTCCGTCAAAATAATAACTATCAAGGTTTATGAGTGAATGCTATATAAAGGATACCAGTAGTAAAATATAATGCTCAGTAAAACATGGAAATTCTACTTAGATAACTTTTCCTTTATTTGCATTTGGAAAAATGAGTTGGAACTGCCATATTGCTTGTTAAACAGCAACATGATGTGTTAGCCATAGATGTCAACTGAACAGCTCCAACTAGTGCCCAAATTATCCAAAGAATCGAACAACCACATAAATAATAAACTAGCTAAATCACATAAATAAAACACATGTAAACAACAACTGCTCACATATATTTGTTAACATTATTAAATCTTGCTTGTAAACGGGTTTGATTCCCACTTCATCAATTATTATAATTGACACTATCACAGTACTAGCACAAGGAGATGAATATTAAGACTGAGTCAAACGCAACTTTAAACTGGTGAAAAATAATGTCAGTGACTAAGTAACCACTTATGTAATGTTTTAGCATGTCCTGTAATTGCAAGGTACCACTGCTTAACACTGCATAAGGAAAAAATATTTACACATCTCCTGCATCACTAACCCAGAATGGTGTTTATTGCTCATTGAGCTATTTTTAAATAGATCTGTTTTGTTTTAAATAGAATTCCTTCTTTCCCAGCTTAGTGATAACATTTAAGAGTCAAGCTTCCATCAGTTCAATGCACAAACTGACACAAACAGAAGTTTAGTAAAATTGTTATGAATGACTTGGCTTCTGGTGCGGTGGATGTGGAGGGTCGAGAGGGGAAGATCAGTAGGATTGAATTGGGGATAGTTTGGAGAAAGAATTGCCAGATGGGAGAAGGTTACAGTAATTGAGGCAGGAAATGATGAGAGTATGGATAAGAGTATTTGTTGCATCTTTGGTTAAAAGGTGTTTATTTCTATTAACATTTTTAATGTAAAAGTGACAGAACTGAGAGAAACTTAACATAAGAAACAAAGCAGAGAGTAGAGTAATTATGGTGTTAATAGTGGTGTAAATAAAAATGTGTCCCATGGATAAGATCTGATATCACTGTGTATGTCACATGCATACTTGCCAACTCTCCCTGAATGTCAGGGAGACTCCCTGAAATAGGGGTGATCCCCCTCACCCCCTGAAGAGTCTGGCATTCTCCCTGATGCTGAGCCAGTACAAGACGTGGTTGGCTTTGCCATCTGTGGCATGATGACACAGTTCAGAAATTGTGTCCTATGTCCATGTATTGATGCCTATGGAGGTGGCCATTTTCATGGAGACCAAGATTTAATCAAAGACTGACAGGTGAGACAACATGACTTCAGTAATGGAGACAGAAATGTAAAAGACACTTCAGTCTCTAGTTTCATTAGCTGCTTTTCTTTAACGTATAGTTGCCTACTCTCCTGGAATGTCCAGGAGACTCCCGCATTTCTGGGAGACCTTACGGTTCTCGTCCCCGCAATAGATAAGTGGCAGGGGCGGGGCTTAATGACACAAAAATTGTGTCGTGTCACAAAATTAAACATTTTGTCAAGCCCCAATCCCGCACGCCCACCTCCCCCGGGATCTCCCTGAAGCCAAGAAGGAAAAGTTGGCAAGTATGGTCACATGTGATTGTGATATATATAGTTAGAAAGATATCTGTATAGTTAAGTTACAGAAACATGACACCAATCTAATCTTTCTGTATATTAAGTTACTATTGTCATGCATAGAAATGTATGCAACACACATTTTTAATATTAATCTATAAATTGTAAAACAAGCAAAATACACACTAGTGTCACATGAATATTAGCCGGACCAGGAAGGCAAAAAAAGTGTGCAGCTCAACCGTCTGCCCAGAATTCACATGAGTCCGTGTTGCAGGTGCAATCTTGCATAGGGTTCAGTGATTCCTACACCGTGTTACATCCAGGCTGTGCTAACACGTATGTATTACAATGCACCTTAGCACGACAGACCATGGCTTTCCTGGCTGAGTGGTTATTAACGCTTCTAGTAGATTCATTCTTTTCTCATTCTGCGCGGAGCTGAGAACAGAACAGGTCACATTACTTCTTAAGCTTCTTCTCTTGTTATTTCCATTGGAATAAAAGAAGAAGATTTTCCCTTTGGACTAGCATATGGAACATTCCCTTTGGATTTCAAGAACATTTCACCTTTGAATTACAAATATTTAATATTTACTTTTAGATTACAATAACACATTTTTCTTTTTGGATTTCAATAAGATACACTTGGAAAACAAGGAGAAATAATTTCTCTATTAATAAACTGTTGAATGAGGGTTTGGGGAGTTTTTATTTCAGTAAACATTTACTTAACAATCATGTCTGTGTTTTATATACATTTTGTTCCTTTTTTCAGTACAACAGAATGGATCCCTTACTGTTATACTGGAATCCCCTGGGTTTGCCATCCATGGATCTCAATATACATATTCTTTTTTACCCTGATACCCACCGTACCATGGCACAGACTAGAGTCCTAATGCTTTCCGGCGCAGGACTGGTACTGAAAGGCGGGCTATGCTGTTTTGCACCCCTAGAACTCTATAGATACTGTAGCCTCACACTCGTCAGCCCGTAGCCTCTACAAACAGAGGGACACTGGGGGCTTTCCTGTTAAAAGTTGGAACCAACCCAGGCTGGCCAGCCTGGTGCTGGTTTTCAGTAAAGCAGGGGGACATATAATTGTTTCCCTCTACCTTAGTGGGAATTTGCCCAGTCTGTATAGCGCTGGGACAGGTTGAAGAATTTTAGACAGTACGTTTTATTTATTTTTAATGTACAGAGAGCATCAATAGACTATTCATTTCAATGGGGGCTTCTGCATGTGATAAACACTCTGGATACCCCATTGAAATTAATGGCCAAAGCTCCTATCCATTTGCATTTTGCATATATTCATAAATACATGCAACCACGCCCAGGGCATATCAGCCATGGGTATACTGCATAAGAACTGCATATCAAATGCATGTACAAATGCAGAGCATTACCCACTGTCATTACATCGAAAAATGCAAGTGCTACCCGTATGTGAAAACACATATAATAATCAAATAACAGATTTTTGACCCAAATGCAAAAACAGTGTGTACCTAGCCTTAAAAATGCAACTTTGCACCAACAAAATGACAATAAAAAGATTTCAGAAAATGGATTTGTGACTAAGTAAGACTGCCTGTTCCATAGCTTGGCCACAAGTTTACTCGTTGTGAGGTCGCAATTGCTGTAATAGGCTGTGGGAACACACATGCAGTCATGGGCAAAAGTTTTGAGAATGACACAAGTATTGGTTTTCACAAAGTTCGTTACTTCAGTGTTTTAGACCTTTTTGTCAGATGTTGCTAAGTTATACTGAAGCATTTCATAAGTGTCAAAGGCTTTTATTGACAATTACAATAAGTTTATGCAAAGAGTCAATATTTGCAGCGTTGACCCTTCTTTTTGAAATACTCTGCAATTCGCCCTGGCATGCTGTCAATCAACTTCTGGGCCACATACTGACTGATGGCCGCCTATTCTTGCCTAATCAATGCTTGGAGTTTGTCAGAAATTGTGGGTTTTTGTTTGTCCATCCGCCTATTGAGGATTGACCACAAGTTCGCAATGGAATTAAAGCCCCGAGCCACTTAGTTATCACTTTTGCCTAATGGCAAGGTGCTCCATCATGCTGGAAAAGGCATTGTTCGTCACCAAACTGTTTTTGGATGGTTGGGAGAAGTTGCTCTTGGAGGATGTTTTGGTACCATTCTTTATTTATGGCTGTGTTCTTAGGCAAAATTGTGAGTGAGCCCACTTCCTTGGCTGAGAAGCAACCCCACACATGAATGGTCTCAGGATGCTTTACTGTTGGCATGACACAGGACTGACGGTAGCACTCGCCTTTCCTTCTCCAGACAAGCGTTTTTCCAGATGCCCAAAACTATCTGAAAGGGGATTCATCAGAGAAAATGACTTTACCCCAGTTCTCAGCAGTCCAATCCCTGTACCTTTTGCAGAATATCAGTCTGTCCCTGATGTTTTTCCTGAAGAGAAGTGGCCTCTTTGCTGGCCTTCTTGACACCAGGCCATCCTCCAAAATTCTTCGCCTCACTGTGTTTGCAGATGCACTCACACCTGCCTGCTGCCATTCCTGAGCAAGCTCTGCACTGGTAGTGCACGATCCCGCTGCTGAATCAACTTTAGGAGACAGTCCTGGCGCTTACTGGATGTACTTCGGCAACTATTGAACCTCTCTCCTTGAAGTTCTTGATGATCCGATAAATGTTTGATTTAGGCACAATCTTACTAGCAGCAATATCCTTGCCTGTGAAGCCGTTTTTGTGCAAAGCAATGATGACTGCACGTGTTTCCTTGCAGTTAACCATGATTAATAAAGGAACAACAATTATTTCAAGCACCACCCTCCTTTTAAAGCTTCCAGCCTGTTATTCTAACTCAATCAGCATGACAGAGTGATCTCCAGTCTTGTCCTCGTCAACAATCTCACCTGTGTTAACAAGAGAATCACTGACCTGATGTCAGCTGGTCCTTTTGTTGCAGGGCTGAAATGCAGTGGAAATATTGTTTTTGGGATAAAGTTCATTGTCATGACAAAGAGGGACTTTGAAATTAACTGCATTTCATCTGATCACTCTTCATGGCATTCTGGAGTAAAAGCAAATTGCCATAATAAAAGCTGAGGCAGCAGACTTTGTGAAAAATAATATTTGCGTCATTCTCAAAACTTTTGGCCATGACTGTACATGGGAATACACAATAACATATGACAGCAGCATTCATTAATTTGGAGATGGACAGCTATAAAATCTGATCTGTACAATAGGAGCAATATTAGCATTTTGTTTCTTTTACCACCTTAAAAACATTATGCTTGCCTTTCATGTTAAGAAATTATTATTTAACTCCAGTTATTTACATTATTTTATTTTAGGAAATAACTCTCTCCTTCCAAGTGACAGAGCCACAGGTGTCCCATGTACCCCACTGCTTTTTTGTAACCAGGAGTAACACAACACCATGGGTAACTGTTCCTTCTTCAGGGCTTTACACCCTGGAGAAGCTTAAATAAAAACACTTCCCAGTGCAGGGATTTGGATAATCGGTAACTTTACCCTGTAGAAGAAATTGCAACCGGCACAGACAGCGATGAGTTACTTGGGAACTGTGGGGGCCAAACATCACTATCAGATACATGTATTATACAAAAAATGATGGGGTCCATTTATTAAAGTAGTGTGATGTCAAGCAATATGCTTCGCTGCAAATCGCAGTGATGAATATTGAAACACTGCTGCTACTTGCTATGCCGTAATTATGCTACTCAGAGCGAAGAAACCCCTCTTACACAGTGTTTAAGGCTGCCGGTGAATTCCAAATCTGCACTGCACATGTACGGCTAAAGATCGCGCATGCGCATAGAATTTTACCCGGTGGGGGATAACGCAAAGCCATTCCGGCTTCAGTGGACCCCATAGATAAAGGTAACATCATCCTGAGATGGAGTTAGTTTGCAACTGCTTAGTAAATTACTAACATTGCAGTCTCCATAGAGTACTATGGGGACTGCTGTAAACCATGGAAGTAGGTCAATTATTATTACTATTACATTTGTAGATTTGTAAGGCGCCACAGAGCCCCGCATTGCCGTACTGTAGGGAAAACAGTACATACATAAAACAGGGACATACAAGGTAGACAAAATAAATGCAGACATGAAAAAAAAGGATATGATTGACCCTGCTCATTAGAGAGCTTACATTCTATGTGGAAGAGGGCACAGCTGAAACAAGAGGAGTAAATCTGGTTCAGAGTGGAAACTGGGACAGTTGTGAGGGTGTATTAGTGTGAATAGTATCATCAGAGATTGTCAGGCGCCATTTCCGCACTGACACTTGGTGCAGGAGACGGACGCCTGCACCTTCCAAGCAACCACGTCCTGTTGCCTAGCAGCGGGACGCTATCTCTGCTCACCTGTCTGCAGCCAGCATATCTTACCGCCAAAATCTCCCTAACCCTATCAGGAGGCACCTTAGGGTATATAAGGCAGCCTCTGACACATGTCTAGTGCCAGAGTATTTGGTCTTCAGCCTTGCTCCAGCGTTTGTTCCTGTGTTGCTGTTATTTGGATTCTGACCCCGGCTTGTTCCTGACTTCTCCTTGGTTCCTGATTCTGGCTTAGACTGATATTTGGTATTGACCCGGCTTCATGACCATTCTCCCGCTTCTGATTTGGCTATATCCTTTCCTCTGGTTTTGACCCGGCTTGCTGACCACTCTTCCATTCTGCATCCTGGTGGGCTCTCACCTCTGCCTCAATTGTTACCTCGCCAGCTGACTGATACTGAGGGCCGCCACCTGCACGTCCCTTGCAGCGAAGTCCATACCTCCTTGCGGGGGTTCCTGGTGAATACCAGGGGTGTGTTAGACTCCGTGCCTCAGCACTCAGTAGCGCCAACTGCTGGCAGGTATCATCAATTCCACCTAGTCATTCTGACAGAGATAAGGTAAGCTCTAAAAAAGAGATGGGTTTTCAAAGAGCATCTAAAGATTTGAATGCTGTGGGAAAGTTTAATTGAGCATGATAGGGAACTCCATCAGTGAGAAGTCTTGTAGGGGCGAGTGTGAGGTAGTTACCAGTGACGAGACAAGGCGTAGGTCAGAGGTAGATCTTAAGAGGGCGGGAGGGAGAGTATTTTGATATGAGATTTGAGATGTATGCAGGGGTAGTGTTGTTGAGGGCTTTGTAGGTAAGAGTGAGTAATTAGAATTTGATTCTGGAGGAAACAGGGAACCAGTGTAGGGATTTGCAAAGTGGTGCAACAGATGTGGAGCGGTGAGAGAGGAAGTTGAGTCTTGCAGCAGCAATTAGGATGAATTGAAGTGTGGATATATGAAATGCAGGAGAAATCTCTGACTTCTCCTGTGTTAACCCCTTCATAAATTGTATGATGGCCATCACACAAACAGCTGTTTTCTCTTGGTTTATAGCTGATCGCACTGTCATAAATAGACCCCTATGGGTCTTAGGGACCAATAAAATGCATTTCTACTTTACTAATATTAAATATTTATATTTCCTACAGCCAAGTTTAATTATCCGATATACAAAGTAAACAGACCTCATATACTTTCTATATTCTTAAGACTTGATCTGAAGGAGCCAGTGAATAGGAAGTGGCGTCCCTCCCCCTCAGGTGCCCCACCCTGCTATAGGCTGGGAGGATAGCGCTGGGCCACACTCCCAGCATATAACTGACACAGGGGAGCAAGTTAGATGAAATAATTAAACATATCCCCCCCCCCTTCTAAAAAGAAAAGTATAGGTGCTGCCTATAGCAACCAATCAGATTCTAGCTATCTTGTACATTCTAGAAAATGAAGCTAGACTCTGATTGGTTGACATGGGCAACACCTCCAATATCCAATTTTAGAAGGTTTGATAATTCTACTGAGTCACTAGAACACAATCCAATTGAAAATCTGTGAGATGAGACATTACGAGTTATTCAGAGTAGCGAGCCACCAACAGCTAATTCGCACATGGGAATCATGTTACCAAGGTCCAGCGTCCCTGTGTCATGCATGTGACAACTTGTTCAGCCTATTTCCTAACCTGCTATTAGCTAGATACATCTTTATATAAGGAATAAGAAGAATTCATTTACATTCCATTACACCAGAAAGACAAAACTGTGGAAAGTAGGGTTGATTTCTCAAGGGTATTATTAGATATTTTTCTGATCAAATACCCTTTGTTACAATGTTTAAAAGATAGCATGTTACCAAACACCCACTATTTTCTCCAGGCTACACAGTTAGGGAGGCGCTGACCCCCCAAAAACCAGGTACTTTGACAGGTTTGCCCATATTCAGGGGGTATTTGCCCCCCACTTCTTTCGCATATATACAGGCTAAATACCACCACCCCCCTTTTGCTGCATTTCCAATACCTACAAATTTGGGGGTAACATTCAATTGCAAACACATACTAATACACCTTGTAAACTTTCATCTTTCCAAAGACACCGTAACTACTCTGTAGGCCACAAATGTAACATATCTATAATTCATCGCTCCGTCCTTGCTTTTGACTCCTAATACTGGAATCCCATAAGGAAGCCTGAGGAAAAGACCTTAGGATCTCCTTGGACAACGATGGATTGTCTGTGATTAAGGAAAGAATTGCCAAAGCCTCCATTAATGTGAGCATATTAAAAAAAACTTCTTATAAAATATACTCATGCTGATACATGGTCGACAAAAAGATTAATCATATATATCCCCTGGTATCCAACAGATGTTGGGGGGACTGCAGAGCAATCAATACCTACCTCCTCATCTGGTGGGAATGTCCTTTCATTCAACAGTTCTGGGATATTGCCCTAGACCTAATTGAACAGATCACCGACGCCCGAATGCCGAAGGAACCTCTAATACTTCTACTTAATAATCCTATCACTTCATTGAGAAAGTCCACAGACCACCTGATACCACATATTAGTCATGTCTCTAAATTGCCGATAGTGAGGGCATGGAAAAAAGCTCTCCTCCCGTCCAGAACGGAACTGCTGAATAGAATATGGCATATAACCTCTATGGAAAACATTATCTTTCTTCTTAACAATACCTTAATTCATGCACTTATCATCTCCTGCATTGACTATTGCAATTCCCTCCTTACTGGTCATCCCCAAAACAGACTCAAACCCCTACAATCTATTTTGCACGTAGCGGCAAGATTAATTTTCCTTGCAAATCATTATTCCTCTGCTGAATCACTCTGTATGTCTCTACACTGGTTGCCTGTTTTCTACCGAATCCAATATAAAATACTTTTACTAACCTACAAGGCCATCAACAAAGCTGCACCAACATACATCTCCTCTCTTGTCTCAAAATATCTCCCAACTCGGCAACTCTGTTCTGCACAAGATCTGCGTCTTTCATCCACCCTCATTATATCCCCCCATTCCCGGTTACAGGGCTTTTTCGGGCTGTACCCACTCTATGGAATTCTCTCTCTCGCACAATAAGACTCTCCTCTGGTCTACAAACTTTCAAGCGTTCTCTTAAAACCCACCTCTTCAGACAAGCTTATAATATTCCTCAACCACCCTCTTAACCTCACTACATTACCCTATTACCACCCGTTACACAATTTCACACAAGGCAACTACCCCCTGACCAACATTGTTGTGTGACAGGATCATTTAGCTTATGAGTCACTTTTACCTTTGCAGTCTGGCTGGACCGAAATGCAAAATGTAGACTTAACCTCATGTATCAAACTCCCATTGTCCCATAGATTGTAAGCTTGCGAGCAGGGCCTACTCTTTGTCTGTTTTACCCAGTTTGTTTATTAGTTTATTGTGTTTGTCCCCAATTGTAAAGCGCTACGGAATATGTTGGCGCTATATAAATAAATGATGATGATGATGATACCTTGCCCAAATTCCATGCGACATGGAAATTGAGAGTCCTTACTGCTTCATTGTCCTTTACCCTCTCACCCACCCTCTTTTCCCTCCACCCTTTCCCCCCCTTCTATAATTCTATTAAAAACTCCCTGTATACTGAACGTAGACTTGTCTAATAACCCGTATATGTTTGACTTGTATTTCTTTGTTCTTTTCTGTTAGCTATACTCTACAGTGGTTTTATATGTATGCTGGGTCTCATGAGATATAAGTTATGTTAATAGTGCGACAACTGTCTTCGGGTTTCATGTTTTGTTATGTATTTTATTCAGTCTGAAAACAGAATAAAACAGATTTAAAAAAAAAAAAAAGACAATAGCAAATTACAAAGACAAACAATTCATTCCTTAAAAATGACCACAGTAAATATCCAGGTTTAAAACACATAAAAACAACTTTTAGGGAAAAAGTGATCAACGTGTAATTGAGCTTGTTTGAGACTCTGAAAACATTTGTAACAAGTATTGAAAACTCCAATTTCAAGCAGACATTTATTAAAAATTCGTAGCATCTACTGACCAATCAGAAACAAACATTTTTACAACAACCTGCTTTTTACAGGTTTCTTATAATAACATTGTATAGAGTTACTAAGGGGGAGATTCAAGTCGGCTCAAGGTGTCACCGGAACGTCCACGAAGACACCGCACATCGGAGATTTTACAGGAATAGCCAATCACTTTTTCTCCCACTCCGTTAATTTTTTTACGCACCTCTACGGAGATTTCTACAGTAATGGCCGGCAAAGTTCGCAGCGGACATCACAATGATGTCTGCGCGCCACATTGACGGCAACGGAATCACCCTAAGCGTCAATTTTCAGCTGACATTACAGCAAAATTCACAAAAGCCTCTATCATAAACATTTAGTATAAAGGCTTGTTCTTATAAGCATTTTGTTACATATGGGGCCTGATTCATTAAGGAAAGTAAGCAAAAATTTCGAGTAACTATCAACCTTGGCAAAACCATGTTTTTTGGAGGGGGGAGTGAAATTTAAAATGTGACGACAGATTTATATTTGGGGTAGGACATCTCCTAGATCAACTTCAAATTTCAGTGTACAAATAAGCTATCAAGTATGTGTGTGCTAAATGAAAAAACAGCCAGTATTTAACTTATGTGCAAAATAATAAACTAATGTGCACCCCTTGCATTGTAACATGGTTTTGTCCAGGAGAAAACTTACTTATTTTTTTGCCTTACTTTCCTTAATGAATCAGGCCCATTGTGAACTTCTTGCAAACACCTCATTCGCACAGAATTTTGAGGTGTGTATTTGTTTTTGATAGTTTTACATGAGTATATCATGTGTATACACAGGAGGCACAGGTACTGGAAACAAGGGTATATAACATTTGTGAAGACCTTTATGACATGTCACGCTTTTGGATTTGTAGTTTCATAACACCTCAAAAAATATGCACTGAACATTAAAAATAATATACATAAAAGCACTTCATGAAATGGCGCCACTTCCCTATACATGCATTTTTTGAGAAGATACAATATAATAAAGTGTTTTTTATTCCCAATTTGTTTTACCTATGGACTGGATATATTTAACTTGCTTGACACAGAGACCCAAACCGATTTAAAAAATGCCAGTGTGAACATGCATACACACATTACATATAACAATACAATAGTCAACACCCAACATGTCAAGGCAAATCCATCTACCGCCTCTGAAAATAGTCTAAAAAAAATACTGAATGAGAAGTGTTACTTACACAGGGAAACAAAGGTTGTAGGCTATATTTAAAATTGTTTCACCAAATTCATGTACACAGACTCAAGTGGTTATAAGCAGGTAGTAAGGATGTTTCCCTAGAAAGCAACCTCTTATACCCAAAGAGTCCAGAAACAATGTTAGATCCAGTACATAGGATCCACCACAGTGAAAACCAAAATGTTATTCATATGGTATTTGTATTTCACATACACTGCAACAAACAAATATTAAGGAACTGCTAAGGTAACACTAAATTAGTTGCTACATGAAATGATTACAGGTACACATAAGGTATAGTAATGAATAGGTATAATGACAATGTGTGAAGAGGACAAAGGTCTTTCTTGAGCTGGGCCTGGCTGACAAACTGAACCACACTCATAAAAAGTATACCATCCCTTCACATGAGCCGGCAGAATGGACTTCAGTCCCTGAAGATCCCGGCTTTCTAGCAGATATATTTATTAGATTTTTGGAACATCTCAAACCTGCCCTTAACTCCCTTCCCCTTTGTATTCTTCCTTCTGGACACTTCAGCCTCTAAATGAAAGAACAGGAACTGACAATGGGTCAGACCATTATACAGACATCCTGATGAATGAAACCTAATTCTGTAGAGTCATTGCTAAGACATTGCCTGAGCCTTACATCCAGGAAGTGTAGATGGAGAGCACTGTACACCAACCAGCTTCACAGTAACTTACATTACAGCATTCTCAGCACATAATCTTTACAGCTACAACAAAGTAGACATATAATATAGCCCAGTATTTATATCTGAAAAGCAGGGATAATGAGCCTGTGCATCCACTTAGGGTTTTGATCTGCATGTCCTGTCAGCCAATAGCTGGGACTTGTAGTTCCACAACACCAGGAGTGTTACAGATTACCTTATCTCTGCTGTAAAAAATCTAATATATATGAAAAGACACATCTAACACTTTGAGAGGATGCACAGGTCTACCCATGGCTGATTTACACATCTGCACAGTTTAGAATAAAAAGCTAATCAAATCTTTAGAGCTGCAAATGGAGAAGGGGAGGCTGAAGTTAGCAGATCAGCGATGTCTGATGAAGGAGGCAGAATCATGATGATGGTGTATACGTGCGTGTCTCTCTGAACTGCAAACCGGATGGGAACAAGCAAAAAAGCAGCACAAAGAAGCCTCTGACATGAAACTATACTCCATGTAAAAGTTGACAGCAAAGATTGCAGGGGGAGCTCCTGTCTCAGTGCACTCAGACATGAAGTGACAGTGTACACAAGTCCTACCTACTCCCGCTGGCTGCTGACAGCACAACCTGCCCGCACCCGTCTCCTGCACTGCGTCTTCAAGTAGCCTGTCTGTGTAACCTTTGCATCAGTTGTGTGTGTGTGTGTATGTGTGTGTGTGTGTGTGTGTGTGTGTCACGCTCGGCTTGTGCAAACACTATCGCGAGGCCCGTGCACCTCAGGCGAAATGCCACTGAGAAAAATGGCAACACCAGAGCCACAGCAAAATAAGTGTCCTCCTCATCAGCCACAGCCCCCTTCATCTCTCAGCACATAGATCTCTTATACATCCTGCAGCTCACAGTCCTTATTCCCACAACTTCTGTCAGGCTGCATTTTTGTATCCAGTCCATTCGTTTCTTATTACAATGTATACTGCTTTTTTTTTTTTTTTTTGCATCACCTATTTTTTATTTTTTTTAATACCTTGTGTATATGTTCAGTAAGGGAGAGAGACTCTGAAGCTAAAACAATTTTCTCTGGGGGAGGAAAAAATGTATAAAAGTGATTTTAAGTTTTTGGGTACAATAAAATGTAGTTCATTGAGTTTCAAGGATTAATATTACAGTTTAACACACATACCATTCTTGTACCCTACATAGGGCCAGATTCAATTCCCAGCATTGAAATGGGCCGCGCACAATTACTGTTAGTACGGTAATTGCTGCGCATTATTACCGATACTACGGGAGCTGCAAGCAGAAATCCGTGTTAAAATTACTGTAGTAATGGTAATTGTGCGCGGCCTGCGTTCTAAAGAACTACGTGGGGGATTGAATCTTCCCCATAGGAGGCTGGGTATATTAAATTACTTGCTATATTTATATTTTCTAAATATATATATATATATATATATATATATTTTTTTTTTTTTTTTATTTAATTCATATTAGTGAAATGCAATGTAAGGAAAATATTCAGTTGTAAGGTAATACCATTTCTAAATTGACATTTTACTGAATATGAAACTAATATTGGTTTCATTTTGCATCACCTAGGCAGTGTATGCGTTTTGCAAAATCTATCCAACTATAAAGTTTACTTCATAAACAGGTTTCTTTCTACTCCATGTTTATTCCATATTGACAAACACTATACATGGGATGTTGGTCAGGGTCAGAGAGTGGACTATGGAAACGGGCTCACAAAGGTTTCTGGAACGGTATCCTGGCAACACCCTCAAATTCCTTCACATTAGCTAAATTATGCGACTCATTATGCTGAGCGGATATCTGCAGCCATCTTTGTTCTGTGCACAATAATTTGGCTAATTGAATTCTTGGCCATTCTAATCAGGTGGTGAGTATTCAAAGAAATGGATTTAAAAGGAAATACGTTTTGACCTGCCCTTCACGTGTCACTCATGTTAAAGAGACCTGGTACTTTAGTGTAATTCAGGATGTATGTGTTGGTTTTCATTAACGAGAAGTTAGTTGATCAGGCTGGCACTAAGTACTTAGCGCTCTTACATTAATAGTTGGCTCTATTTTTGATAAATTAGATATTATTTAAATGCTCAAGTATAGACTGGCATTAAAGTTCAGTGTTAGATTTACGTGCAATGCTTTTTTATTCCATTTCAGTGCACCTGATAGGTCAACCCAGTTGAAAACTAAGGCTGAGTGCACACTACTGAAATTTTTTCCCGATGTGATATCATTAAAAATTGTACCAACGACTGAAAGTCCCGATCAGCATACTGATTCATGTGTACACACTAATCCATTGTTACCTACTCTCCTGGAATGTCCAGGAGACTCCCGAATTTTTGCGAGTTCTCCTGGACTATCGGGAGAGTAGGGTAACCTCCTGCAGCCTGTCCTTTTCATTGAAGTGGGTGGGGGCGGAGCTAAATGCATCATCCTGGTCCCACCCCCTGCTGTGATATGCCAATATTGTTACCGTTTGACATTGGACGGGGCTTTATAGCGCGATTCGCACGGTCACGCCCCCACGGCGGAACCTTCCCCCGGACCTCATTCTGCCAAAGTTGGCAAGTATGCACTAAATACCTTTTACAATATTTATCTTTAGATCTGTGCTCTTCATCTGTCATAACCACTGGCTGAAAAGATTGTGACTCTATGGAGATCTGGTTGTGAGTGCATACACACTGCAGAATTGGTATGACATTGTTCCATTGTTTATACAGACTTTTAGTACGTTTATAAAATCAAATGATACAATGTGCTTTGGAACGATAATCGTTCATTGTGCAAGTATACACACTAATGCGATATCAGGCCAAACGGTCGTTTATTGTGTGATTGGCCCATTAATCGGGTGAAAAACCTGTATTGTGTACCCAGCCTTACATCATCATCATCACCATTTATTTATATAGCGCCACTGATTCCACAGCGCTGTACAGAGAACTCACTCACATCAGTCCCTGCCCCATTGGAGCTTACAGTCTAAATTCCCTAACACACACACAGACAGAGAGAGAGACTAGGGTCAATTTTGATAGCAGCCAATTAACCTACTAGTATGTTTTTGGAGTGTGGGAGGAAACCGGAGCACCTGGAGGAAACCCACGCAAACACGGGGAGAAAATACAAACTCCACACAGTCATGGTCAAGAATTGAACTCATGACCCCAGCGTTGTGAGGCAGAAGTGCTAACCACTTAGCCACCGTGCTGCCCATCTCAATGGGAGCGCTATATAAACGCAATGAGATTCGGTTAAGGAGCATTTATATATTCATATTTCAGATGTGTGTGGCTTAAACATAATAACTTCAGTACATAAGCGAAATCCGTTTATATGTGATTTTACTAGCCCAAAGATTATTTGCCTTATAAATATTGGAACATATCTTTTTTAGACTTCATAAATATTCTACACTTAAGTTGCATTTTTAATGCAAGTTAAATACATTTATTCTGATGTGATAAAAAATAATTGCGTCAAAAGAGACTGTACATATTTGCACTTTTATATGCGGTTACTTTGCTCTGAAGTGCATATTTTAGCATTTCTCATTACACTGTGCCTTAAGTATGTCAATGCTGTTAAAATCAGTCTTCTCAATGGGACCAATTGTAAGTTCAATTCTGTCAAGAAGCGTTTTCATATGCATTAGGCTTGAACAATATAACTTTTTGTTTTGTCACAGATGTACGTTTAAAAGGCGCAGATTGAGTACACTTGTAAAAGCATCTAACCGTATAACCCAAAGTAAATATATACATAAACACTGTATATATGAATTTAGCATGCATTAAAAAATTAATTGCAATTGCCAGTGTGTACGTAGCCAAATTGGTAAGATACACACGCTATATGAATGTATCCAACAGCTGCATCCTCCTGTATTGCTTATTCTGGCCATCAAGGGCAACTTTTTAAAATGTTGGGGAAATGATATAGTCATGTTCATCTCATTCCCCGCCTGAAGTCACTGGGTCTGATTCCTTAAGGATTCCTTAAGGAAAGTAAGGCAAAAATAATTAGTAAGTTTCCTCTTGGACACCCATGTTACAATGCAAGGTTTTGCCAAGGTACAAGAAACCTCACAGCACAGGAAGTGGTAGTCCATTCTATTCTGAGCTCAATAGATGAAGTTCATTAAACTCTATGGGAGAAGCAAAGTCAGAGCGTTCAGCTTGCGGCTGCTCCCAGCTTCAGGTAAAGTAGGGTCCAGGAGACTCACTTCCGCCTCTTTGCTATGTGGGGGCTGTGGCCAGGCCTGGCGCTCCCATTAGGCAAGGTTAGGCACTTGCCTAGGGAGCTGGGCTCTGGAGGGCACCACAGAATGAAAATTACTGTAAAACTGTGCGGCGACCGCTGACCTTCCACGGCCGCCGCACAGCATTCAGATACATCCACGGAGAGGGGGGAAGAGGCTATTGCTCACCACCGCCGCCTCTCTGCTCTATCTCCTCCCCTCCACTCACTGACTGTCGGGCCGTGACATCATCATCACGGCCCGACAGTGTCAGTGAGCGGAGGGGAGCAGACGGGGCAGAGAGGCGGCGGTGTTGAGGCAAGGTAAGGAAAGACGGGGGGAGGAGGGAGCAGATTTTGACAAAGTGCCTAGGACGCCATGGACCCTGGCACCGGCCCTGGCTGTGGCAGGCATGATGGTAGGGAGTTTTACAAAAGATGACTTTCTGTTTAAAACACAAATATCTATTCCGCACTAGGGAGTTCTTCCAACCTGAATAAACATTGGAAGAAGGATACAGCCATAGGGAATGTTGGTCGAACCATTAAAGAAAACAGGTAGGAGCATTGATGTGATCATTTACAATTTATGTCTAAAAATGTTAAACACATTAGTGGTCATTAATGAAACCTGGTGCTGAGGGTAAATGTTCTGTAGTCTATAGCAAGTAATCTAGTAAACTAATCTGTGCATGAAGCCCGGCATTCCGTAGTGCCAGCTGATCAGTTCCTCTCTGAGCAAGCCGCAGAGGGTGCAGGGATTGGTAAGAAAGTACCCAGCGGGTAATTGATATATGATTAGTTCCTTTCTGGAGCAGCTTGGTGGTCCAGCCGTGTGAGGGGGAGAGAGGTCAGGGGAGGATGAGGGGACTAATGCGTAATGACGATGGGAGGGAGTTAATGATGTAGGACAGGCAGGTCCAACCTGTGGCTCTCTAGGTGTTGAGCAACTACAAGTCCCAGCATACCCTCAAAGCTATTGGCTGATTATCTACTGGCAAAGCATGTTGAGTCTTTCACAACACCTTGAGAGCCAAATGTTGGCCAAGCATGATGTAGGATGAGGGGTTAAAGATTGATAAAGCATTAGAAGTTAATGAAGGATGATGATGATGATGATGATGATGATGATGATGAAAGGGGGTTAATGATGTAGGATGAGGGGTTATTGGAGAATGATAATCATTAATGGGTTAATGGAGAATGAAGGATAAAGATGAAAGGGGGCTAGTGGAGAAGTATTAAAAGCTATGGGATGTTTGTCAAGAATGATGGCTTTATTCATACGATCAAATCAAGCCCACATTGTTATTATTAAAATACACGGCATAAAAACAGTAATAACAATTAAGGTTTCTATTGTACAAAAATAAAATGTATTTGGTTGGAAAAAAACATGAGTTTTTATTCATTTTACTGTTGTGTTATCATGCAAAACACACAGATAATAGCGGAATGGAAAAACTGCACAGTATTCATCTCTCGCTTGTCTTTGGGCTTGACAACACTCACAATAGTGCCCTTCAATCGATTGCATGCGTCATGTTGGACAATTTCTGTCCTTTTGTAATCAGCATGTATGCAGCATCTCTATGTGTCATACAAGAGGGAGGCACTCCAAAGAGAGCGTAGCTAGGGCCATAGGGGACCGACATTCACAGAGGTTGCATGCGTTGGTGCCATGTAGTTACACGTGTTACAATTTCTCGGTACTAACTCCGGTGTGGCCCTAACCTTTCTAACAGTGGAAGTGAGAGAACATAATGCAAGCATTAATATATATTGTGCCTGGATATACTTTAGTAATTATATCAGTACTACTACTCCTTTTATGGCTGTAAACTAAGCCTATATGAAAACTGAACATTTAAAAAGCAGTAACTTCACAAAAAAAGTGTTAATCCAACATTAAATTTTGTCGTAAATGATTTATAGCCAGATTCACAAACGCTGCAAACCATTTTTGTGAATTTTGTCTTAGTAAATCCAAATTTATCATAAAACATTTTAGTGTTAACACTTTAATTGTAACATATTAAAATTCTACAATTCTAAACTGAACTGATCTTTAGCCATTCCCAGTTTTAATGTCACGTCTGTCATTTTGATTGTGGTGGTCTTAAAAAAAAATCTCTTAAAAATTGACATATAATTATAGTTAATATACTAGTGATATTTAATTTGCTCATATGAAAGAACTTCTAATAACAGTCACAAATATCTATGCAAAAAATGGCAGGAGCTTATCAGAACTAAAAATATTTTAGATAATGTTGTAATTATGGGGCAGATATTTTACTGAAACAGACTTTGGTGTATATTTCTAAACTGCAGGTTTGAAAAAGTGGAGATTTTGCCTATAGCAACCAATCAGATTATATCTGTCATTTTGTGGAATGTACAGTACTAAATAAATGACAGCTAGAATCTGATTGGTTGCTATAGGCAACATCATCACTTTTTCAAACCCGCAGTTTAGTAAATATACCCCTTTGTTTGAGTAATCTCACTAAAGGACACTACAGCCAGACACTTTTAAAAGAGGACTGATAACAGAGAACAATAGCTTGCACTCAGTTGCACAGGCAATGTATATGGAATCAGAGGCGAAAATAGACTTTTTTTTTTTAGGGGTTGCTATGTTACTTACTTTTCTATAAGTGTACATTTGATCTGTTAGTGCTGAAAATATGAGGAAGCTATTCTCAGTGACTCAAGGCCTCTGGTTTAAAACAACAAAAAAGCAAGCCAAAGGTAATCTATAACATTGTAACTGCCTTAAATAAAGTAAACATACACGGTACCTTTATAATTGTAAGAACTATGCAACCGAAATTGTTGGGGTCTGTGTTTAAGAAATGCAGCTACAGGATGAATCCTAATCTTTGTGATTTTTTTTCCATTTTCTTATGTATGGTAAACAGAGAAAAGCTGTAGTACAGTAAAAATTATTCTGGTTCTTAATGTACAGACAACTAATAAGTAAAGATTAATTTTCACCATGAACAGTGATAGATTCTCCTGCCACTAAACTTACTAATGGTCCTGATTTAAATATTACTGGATAGACAGAAAGCAGCTATTGTGCTTACAGTCTGACTTCAGTTAAGGTTTACTGTTAATGATATGGTGTTAGGAAACATATCAAATTATTGTGTAAATAAATATATATATATGATAAAGCTAAAAAACAATACAAAATTACACTGACCAAATACACAAGTCAGTTTTACTAACTGCTTTTCTGTATTATAAACATGGAATGTTAGTTCCACATATTTCAATATACGTTAAGCTGACCAACTCAAGCCAAAGTCTACCCCTTCTGGACAGTCCTAACATGATAAAGTGCTCTGCTTTTTATAAGGGTTGATGACTTTAGTGTGAGTTTGACGGCTTAACATATATTGCAATATGTGGAACTAACATCCCCTGTATTTAATGCAGAAACGTAGTTAGAACAGCAATAACTGAGTAGTTGGTGAGTGCAGAGAACAGAGCGCTGGGGTTACGAGGTCTATTCCCGGCTAGGGTCATATCTGTGTGGAGTTTGTATGTTCTCCCAATCTTTGCGTGGCCTTATTGGGAGTGCTTCGGTTTCCACTCATACTCCAAAAACATGCTGGTAAGTTAATTGGCTGCTCACAAAATTATCTCTAGTCTTGAGTGTGTGTGTTAGGGAATGTAGACTGTAGGCTGCAATGGTGCAGGGACTGACGTGAATGATAAATATTCTCTGTACAACGCTGCGCAAACGGTTTTGATATATAAATAAAAGAATATATATATATATATATATATATAGTAACACGGGAGCACTTCTGGTAATGCACACAAGGGCACCTTCCTAAGTTTACTTTGCTTTTATCGCCAGGATGACAAAGTAATTCATAACATAAAGTTGCACACATTTTCTTGCTATCCTAGTGCTAAAGTATCAGAGACCAGCTCCCTAGACACCAGCCATTGTTTGGCATCGGTCACCCTGTTAAATAAAGGAAAAAGACAGGTTTAAATAGCTTATCCTCCTCCCACAGCCATAACTTGATGGACAGATGACACTCCCACTACACATTTAAAAAGGATTCCTCTGCAGGTGCTCTGTTTTATTACAGACACACCCTGTCAGGGGGTTGCTAGCTGTGGAAAGAGATGCTTTTAAACCACTACAAAATATGTAAGTTATATCAGACTTTTTACTATTATTTTGGCACACAAATGTCCTCAACACTGTTTCTCTTCAACTTAAGTGCACTACTGTACAAACGTGTAACTCTGTTTGTAGCCTTTCTCTGCAGATTGCCAGCTTAATACCTAACGTCTCTTCTAGAAATCCGTTTTGTCATGTACTTTCACCTTTATATGTAACAGGTAACACAACAAAGAGAAATCAAACACAATGACGACCCAGAAGAGCTTCGTACATACTTGCAGACTTTACTGGGAGACTCCAGAAATAGCAGGCAGTCTCCCGGGCTCTCAGAAGAGTCTCCTAATCTCCTTGACTGTGACCCAGATTAGCAGTCTCTGGCAGATCCCCCTCATCCTCTAGCGCGCTGATATGCATTGTGTCATCACTCCGCGATCCTTACACAAGAACTTGAACTCATCAAAATCATGTAGAGACACAAGAAGAGCAGAATCGGAGAAGCGAGAGAGAGAAGGGGGAGGGAAGGGGGAGGCCAGGTGAGTAGTGGGCAGTAGAAGCACTGGATGGGGAAAACAATGGGAGAAGTTAAAACAAACAATAGGGAGGCAAAGGAGAGTATAGAAAGACTCGGTTAGAGACAGACGTAATCGGGGGAACAAAGTGAGGGGGGATAACAAGGGCTGAGGAGGAATCTGTAAAGAGGGATCTGAAGCATAATAAGAGAGGAATTAAAAAAGTAATATGTATCTAACCTGTAATATGAAGCTTATCTGTTAAGATAATATATGTACCCCTACCTCCCCTCCTCCTTTTCTCTTATCGGTTCCCTCCCCACCTTGAACTCTTGAAATTCAAATAAAAATAGTTTAGCAAAAAAAAAAGGAGTAATAAATGGAACAACAGCGGGGGTAATAGTGAGGGTTAAAGAGAAAGAGGTGAATAAGTAAAGGGGAGCAAGGGGAGAGAGCAAACAGCACAAGAGTTCCTAGGATTTTATATCATCATCATCATCAACAACATTTATTTTTATAGCGCCAGCAAATTCCGTAGCACTTTGCAATTGGGAACAGACATTAATAAAACAATACTGGGTAATACATACAGACAGAGAGGTAAGAGAACCCTGCTCGCAAGCTTACAATCTATGGGACAATGGGAGTTTGAACACAAGGGCATGTGCTACATCATTTTGCACACTGGACCAGCTAGAATGCAAAGGTAAAAGTACTGAGTGGGCTGTGTGTGGCAATGTTGGTCAGAGGGTTGTTGTCTTGTGTTAGCTGTGTAGAGGGTGGTAATAGGGTAACCTAGGGAGATTAAGATGGTAGTTGAGCAATATCATAGGAGCCTGTATGTGTATACAAGTATTTATTATATAGCGGGTGATATTAAATGGTCCATCAAGTCTTGTCGGATGCAAGGTCAGAAATAGAAAAACACAGCTTTTGATGATAGTCACCTACTCTCCCTTAAGTTAGTCCACACATGGTTATTGTTACAAGTAAATTTATATATATGTAAATTTATATAATTATTGAAATAATTTATTAGAAACGCAAAATGTATTTATTAAAATTTAATAGAGAGATTTGTGATAGTTGAAAAATATAGGGCCAATTTATCAATGCGATAAAACTTTTATCATAGCAATTAGGATTTATTTTGCTTTGCTTTATTAATTCCCCCAAGTTATCACAAGCGATGGGCCCCCATGCCTCTGCATCGGAGACCTTATTGTTGATTAAGCTGCTTGGCAGTAAATTCATTTATCATAAGTTACACAAAGAAAGAGAGTTTGTCATAGAAACAACTAGTATGTAATTTATATACACCCTACTGACTCATATCCTTAGAAGGAGAATCACCAACAATTTAAAAGATTATCACTATTACAAATCATGGGTGTGTAACACCGTAAGCACCCATCCATTGTTTTGCTGTATTTCTATAATAGAAAGCCAACTATATTATGCTTCTTTGTGGATATTTTTCAGCCCTCCTCTAATTGTATCTCTTTTCATCTTACTCTTTCAAAAAGACAGCCAGTGCCAGGATGCTGGCTATCACCAGGTAGTCCACCAGTAATCCTGGTCCAAGACTTGTTCTGGTGCTGATAACAGTTTAATCCATATGTGCCAATCTTTTCTGCACCCAGAAAGGAGGATCAAGTGCATCGGGGTGTGTGGCGCTGCAAATCACGTCATTTAGGCCCCTGTGAAGCATTGCCAAGATCGCATATTTACACCGTGCGAGGAGGGGTGGGGTTTGGGGCAAATTCCAGTCATGAAGGCCCCCATCTCGCCCACTTCACTAGGAAGTGGGAAGGATGCAGGAGAATGCCTATGTGGAATTCGGGACTCTCCTGGACATTCTGGGAGAGTGGGCAGGTATAGTTTTACCTTGTCACAAATGTATTATTTTATAATTTGATTATTTTTTTTAGCGATATTAATTTATTGTTAAGTGCAATTTTAATTATGCTAAATGTCAGATGCACCAACTTCTAGTTGTTTTTTTTGTTAGTTGGACCACTCCCTCCAGGTGCTGCATGCTATGGTAAATAGAAGTTGATGGAAGGTTTTAATGTGACACCCTGAAAATACATTTGTTTCACATGCTAGGTGTGACTGGATCACTTAAAATAACATATGGTATACATTTATTTAAAGGAAATAGCGCAGGGCGCTTATTTATATAGTTGTCAATGCCCTTATTTTTGATATTGTGTATATTTTGATATAGGAAATCCTTATTTCTGAGACCAGCGACTTTTTCCTGTTTTAACCTTGCTAAAGGTAATGTCTTATTTCTGATATATATCTGATACAATTAGCCTTTGTTTAGAAAGTCTTTTGTGTATCGTGATGTGGGGAAATTACTTGTTTGGGGTTTATACCTTTCTTTGGGAATGTGTATTCTGCAACTATTGGAAAAAAAGTCTTATGCTAATCAGGCCTTTTGATGTGTGAGGGTCCACTTGAAGACAGGAAGGTTTAATTAAGACCTTGCTACTAGATTTCCTGTGTCTAAAAACAAGATGCAGGACATCGCAGAATTTTTAAGATATCACAGATAAGCGTAAATATTGTTAGCTTTGCAATGCACGCAAATTCATGTTTCTGTACACACATTACATCCTAATTCTAAAAATATCCAAATCAGTATAAAAAGCACTGAAATGTATAATTCTGATGTTCCATCTGACCTGACCACTGATACCTTTAATCAATGGAACTGTCCTTGTCAGGGCATTTGACCAATAGCCATCACTCTGCTTCAAGACCCTGCTTGACAACTTCTTCAATATTGCTGTAATCCTTTGACCTGCAGATTAGACCCTAAATCTAATACGTTCTCTGGCTGTTTCTGAGGTTGGACCCAGCCCTCCAGTACCACCGCTCTGCCGCTACCCAGCAGCTTTGGCCAGTGTGATAGGCCAAAGGGATCCATCCACAGCACCCTGATCCATAGTAAGCAGTTAGGGGTACCAGCCCAAGTGTACCAGCACGGGAATACACTAGCAGTGACAGTTCCCCAGAAGGAATGTGGTTCTGGGCACCATAAAGGAGCCCAGTGGTGGCAGCAGGCTCCTCCTACTGCAGCAGGAGGGGCGTATTCGGAATAACGAAAGGGGACGGTGGCAAAGTAAGCCCAGCCGGTTCCCAGCAACAACAGACAGGGTGGCATAGGTGGTCCATCCTTACACATTAGGAATGGTAGGGACTCACCTATAGGAGATGCCATGACGTTGGCAGGTGAACTTATCCCAATATAGCTATATTGTGCATTATGTTCTCCTACTTATGTATATGCTGACATAGTGATTTATATATTGTTGCTTTAGAGCACTGGACAATATTTGCTTTTGTTTTGTATGTAGGGCCAACTCATTTATTTATTTTGAAGCACACAAGCAGTAAGTACAATCAGTACAGTAATAGAAGAAATCTAATAATACACATGGTACACATTTTTTTCCAAATATATATATAATTGTTAAACAAACAGTAATGAACCACTCATTTCTAACCCCAGTATCTCTTTTATTTTGTACATTTCAGGGCTTATGCCAAAATGACATGATCAATCAGTCCAGAATCCAAGTTTATAACTAACTTACCATTGGTTGTTAGAATGTTCATTTTGGTAGTTTTCAAAGTCATAAGTCAAAAACAATTAAAACATTTTAATCACCTGTGATAAATGTTTATTTCATGCATACCACTCAGAATCATAGGTTAACAATACATTGTTGTTTCTCTTATGGGATGGTCATTTTATGGGGTTTCTAGATAAACACATCCTCCCCCAAGAACTGACCAGGGAGCCTAGTTTGGATCCACTGTCATTTTCAAGAATCAGCTACCCCTACCCAGTGTCGGACAGGGGCATGAAGGGCCCACCAGGGGACTGCAACGTTAGAGGCCCACCAAAGGGGGTGTGGCATCAAAGAGGCGAGACCAGACACTTTATAAGGACCGGTGAACAAAAATAAACTGATCTATCTTGATGGGGAAATATTTCCAGTCATTAATGCTGTCTCCCTTGTAGAGTGCACAAGAAACAAGCTCTTTTATGGCTGAAAATGTGGATTTATAAAGATGAGAAGAAAATAAAAGTTCTTTGATAAGTTAATTATAAACATCTTTCAAAAGTGAACATGAAAATATTTGAGGTCCCCGTATTGCTGCCAACATTAAGGAAAACCTCCCAATGTTGCATCATGATAGATCATAGACTCATAAAACCCAGGGCAGGCAGACCCCGATGAAGAAGAAAAAAACGATATAAAGTGTATTGTTTATGTATAGTTATACCCTGGTTATAGAGAACGCAACTTACAAAGGCGTTCAAATGGGCTTTCAATAAATGTCTTGCTCCCTCTAATAGATGGTGTGGTTCCTGATATATGTGATATGAGAATAGTTAAAGTAGATTCTCCAAATTGTCATATGAGAAAAAAAAATAAGACATAATAGTGAACTCTGTGAGGTGCTAAATACTGTGAAAACGCTGAAAATTCTGCATGACCACAGTGAGTATTATGCCTTTTAGGGGGTATTGTCATTGGCATCCTTAACAGTAGGTGATCAAAAGAAAAAAGTAAAACCAAAGAGCATATGGTCAGCATGGTGGCTTAGTGGTTAGCACTGCTGCCTCACAGCACTGGGGTCATGAGTTCAATTCCCGACCATGGCCTTATCTATGTGGAGTTTGTATGTTCTCCCCATGTTTGCGTGGGTTTCCTCTGGGTGCCCCGGTTTCCTCCCACACTCCAAAAACATACTGGTAGGTTAATTGGCAGCTAACAAATTGACCCTAGTCTGTGTGTATGTATATGTATGTTAGGTAACTTAGACTGTAAGCTCCAATGGGCTAGGGACTGATGTGAATGAGTTCTCTGTACAGCGCTGTGGAATTAGAGGCGCTATATAAATAAATGATGATGGTGCATTTAATGAATGCAATAACCTGCACCATAGACATGGTAATTACATAGTAGAAATAAATCAAAGCTTCCAAAAATTATTTCAAATCTTGTTGGTTACACATCACAAAGGCCTTTTAAAATTCAGCCTTACGTGCCCTATAAGTACACCTGAACAGAGGACACTTCCATTGTTGAATATCTCCTTCCTACAATAATCTTCATTTAAAAAAAAACCAAACAAGCAAACATTTTATTGGTTTTTGATTAGTAAAAATATGTTCAATAAATATAACACTAAAACAAACAGGTAAGTGTTTTAGGTGGGAAAAGGGAGTACAGTGGGGACACTGGGTCAGGAAAAAACAAGAAGGGAACATAGCTATTATTAGAGAACATTGTCTAATATAATATCACATGGTAAATGTAAGCAGTATATTGAAGAGGCTGAGAGATCAGCCTTGGGGAGGTGACGGTGCTCTTCCCCGGTAGTGATTTGTAAATGAGCTGGATAATTGGGGAGAGGTTTTCTTTTATGGAAGAATGCATTCTATAGTATTCAGTGGGGGTTTCACCTCCTTGTTCTTTGCGAGCTGTTAGGTGTGATATGTAGGATAGTTGTGTTGCTTTCCATTAGATAAATTGACCAAATTCAATAGATTGTGGAGATTAATGGGACAGAATTTATATTCTTCCAACTAGATGCAATTCAATTGGCTTCCCTAGTTTGGTTTTGGGGTTACTGTTACGATTTTGATGCCTTAGTCAGTATTAGCACAGGCTTACCTAGGGCGCGGAGTCTAACGGCCTTCCGGTCTTCACCAAGAACCACCGCAAGGTAGTGTGGGCTTAGCTGCCGAAGAACCGCAGGTCGCGGCCCCCAGATTAGCCTACTGACGTAAGGGAGAAAGTTCTAAGTGATGGCAGGCAGACAAGAAAATAGACAATGCGGTGCAAGTACAGGCACTAACCGTTAATTCCAGGCGTAGTAGGTCTGGAACAGTAACCGGTAGATGCACGGAGGCAATGGGTGCGTGGCAGGATCCAGAGAATAGTTGGTAACACAGCCGGGTCGGTACACAGAAGGTATCAGGTATACGGTGCCAGAGGGAGATCCAGAGAATAGTTGGTAACACAGCCGGGTCGGTACACAGAAGGTATCAGGTATACGGTGCCAGAGGGAGATCCAGAGAATAGTTGGTAACACAGCCGAGTCGGTACACAGAAGGTATCAGGTATGCGGTGCCAGAGGGAGATCCAGAGAATAGTCAGGTCACAGCCAGGTAGGTACACAGGAGTAGGAGGAATAGAGGCGTTAACAGGGAGCAGGTTCACAGGAGTCAGGACACAGGAACGGTAGCCAGGAACAGGAAACACATTGCTCTGACACAGGCAGCGTGTCAGAGCAGGGAAGATATAGGAGTTTGAATTCCACGCCCAGGAGTCACATGATCAGCAGCAGAGAGAACCCGGAAGTGCGGCAGCGCTAACAGAAGAAGCGCTGAAGAGATGGACACCGCTGTCAGCTCCCGCTGACAGCGCAGCGGAACGGGAACAAGGTAAGTTCCTAACAGTTACACAGCAGAGTATGGTAAATAAAATTTTAACATCATTGATTGTCCAAACTCTGTGGTTAGGGGGCGAGTAGCAAATAATGCACTGGGCTATGTGTGTTGCCTGATAGTATCTTAGCAATTCGGGGACTCCCAGGCACCCACTCCTGTGGTTTTTGAACATAACACACATTCTCACTCTGGGTTTTCCATCCACCCAATTAATCTTCATTTTATGTACAGCAATTAGAGTACCCCCACACCAGGACCCTCACCCATTACCTGACTTAGAGAGCTGCACGGAAGACAAGCACATTGCAGGATGTCCATTGTGTTACAACAGAGCTGTGTAGAAATTCATTGTGAGCTATAGCTAGACCTGGGGGTAAATGTATCAATATGCGGGTTCTTCAACACCTGCGTGTTCAGCCTCTTCCGCGATTAAATTTCAAGCGGCGCTGCATTGTAAAGGGAAGTTAACCCTTTACAATGCAGCGCCGCTTGAAATTTAATCGCGGAAGAGGCTGAACACGCGGGTGTTGAAGAACCCGCATATTGATACATTTACCCAGAGCCGTAACTAGGGTGGTGCGGGCAGTGCCGTCGCCCCGGGCGCAAGCCCAAGAGGGCGCAGCAGCCGCCCGCTACCTTCCCCTCCCCGCCGGCATAGTAAAAAAAAATAATTTGCGGCAGTGTTAATAAAGAAAAAAAAAAAAAGGGTCACCTGATCTCGCGGCGGCTCCCTTTCTTTAGTACTTTAAAATCTGTAATCCCCATGATGTCCCTTACCCAGTGGCATGACTTGGCAGACACATACACTATTAACAGTCACCCGTCTGCCTTAACGGCCATCATCTGACACAGTACTTTGTCAGAAGAAATGATAATAAAATATTGGTGTGGCATCAGAACAGCTGATTTAATTCCTCCTCACAACAGGACTTGTAAGTTATCTGTGCCGAGTGCTGCATACCTCAGATTCCTCCGGCACAGCTCTTATCTATCAGACAGTAGCTGAGAGCAAGGGGGAGCTCGGGAGCACGTAACGAGGAAGGCAGCGGAGTGTCTGACCTCCTAAAGGTAGGGACCTTTCACCTCAGAGCTTACTTCCCATGTCCAGATGCTGGTATCTTTCTGCATTGCGTCCTAGTCTCTTTTTAATGCATTATATCATTTGACACATTATAGTTTTGAAGTGGAACAAAGTCTAAAATATAATATTGATTTGTTAGAATAATTGCCAATTGTATTGTCTTGCATTCTTTGTATCTCAGAATAGCAGTTTAAACTGCCAGTAAAATGTATTATGTTTGCCTTATTGCCTTACTTTTGTTCATATTTTAGTTTGTCTTTTACAAATAGTCCAGGCTAGCATTTCCATTATCTTATACATTTCTGCACAATCAGTGTTTTTACATGTATGAATACATGCCTCTAACTTGGGGGTTAATTCCTCTATCACACACATTAGCAAATTTCCAGTACCAAGGAGAAAACAGTCTTTAGAACTTTTAAAACACATCAGCAAATTTCCAACACCAAGGTGAGAATAGCAATAACAAGTACTGACAAATATACACATGTAAGGTTGAACGCAAGAGTTGTCAAACCTTGTATACAACTTCTCCAGACCTCTATATATGTGTCCAAATATTCTATAACCCATAGCAACCAGTGTTTTCCTTTCACTTTGTGAACTTTCCTAGACAGTTATATAATCTGATTTATATGGATTACAGCACATATACTCAATTTTCTTTAATAATGCCTGATTGCAAATACATACGAGACTGTCATAACCACTGCCTGTAGTTGGAGCAAGAGATACGGCAGAAAAACAAGTAATTTTAAGACGCACAGAGCTTGATTTAGACGTGGATGGGTGCACTTGAGTTTTACACCCCTTCCCCACCCCTTCTACAGGCTTTTACTTACCCGCAGTGGAACGTATCTTCCACTGACAGGAAGTTCGGCATTTGGAACGCAAACTTGCGTTCCAAATGCCGAACTTCCTGTTGGTGAAACGCACATGCGTTCCACTGCGGGTAAGTGAATGAAAGATCTCTCTTTCTCTCTCTCTCTTTATCTCTCTCTCTCTCTCTCTCTCTCTCTTTTTTCTTTAAGGTACTTTAAATGCCACATGCTGCAACCCCTAAAAGAAACTGTCTATTAAGTCACTCAGGCAACAACAGTTACAAAGTACTTTTGTTGTACTACATAAATGCCAGGCATTACAAAGAGTGAACACATAAAAAAAAAAAGTGGATGCGTTACCCATAGCAACAAGATTATAGCTATTTTCTAACACGTACTAAATAAATGATAGTTATAATCTGAGGGGAGGTGTTTCTCTCTCTCCCGTAAATTAATGACACTTAATGGAACAAACACCTTCTTTAGGAATATTTATTAAATGCTAGTTATTTAAATTAGATTTTATTGTTCTCTATTGCCCAAAGCACCTTTTTACATATCTCAGTGTTTTGAGGGGCAAGGAAGACAAACGGTTGTTAAGTTATTTGAATCTCACCACTGTATGTGTGTGTGTGTGTGTATATATATATATATATATATATATATATATATATATACACACACACATCATGCATTTGCAAATATGTGTAACAGAATTATTTCAGTAAAGTGCTAGCCACACCCCCCACTTTAAGTTGGCCACACCCATGTGGCAAATGCCACTCCCACTTAGATGGGGGGCGCCGGTGCCCTGTCTCGCCCAGGGCACTAAAATGTCTAGTTACGGCACTGCATTTACCCCCTAGTCTTCCAATTCTGAGAGGCGCAGTAGGAGCTGGCTCGTGACTTCCGATAATGGGATTCCTGGAGGTGGGGTATAGTCATTTTCACAATCATACAGAATGCTAGTTTCTTTTATAATAAATATGTTATTTGCAGCTTTACAGATTAATGGTGGGGCACACTTTTTTCTCTACAGTGAAGCCTCGTAAATGTATGGGAATGTTTTGTGACATGATTATGGAGGGCGGTTTCCTGCTCTACAAGTTTTTTTTATAGCAAATTTCAAATCACAGTTTTACAAGTGAAGGATGGAAGTTATAATCTCATAATTTGTTCATTTTTAGGAAGGTAAGAGGGGACTGTACATCATTTTTAATTCATACCTCTAGCTGATGATTTACCTCCATGGCTTTTAATTTTTACAGTTTGCAGCTTTATTGTGGAAATAGAGCACATATTAAAGTTGTATATACTTGTTTGCTGGAGTATTCAGGCTCCATATATCAAGTGAGTTTTAAAAGATTCTAGTGAAGACTTTCACATCTCTCTCCCATCCCTATTCACTACAACAGAACTTTACCATGTTACACTGTGTAAAACAGTTGCCTTTAGAATACTGAAGCTAATAAGGGGTTGTTCACTTTAGTCATTGCTATGTAGCAATTTAGTGAAGGCCCTTTCCCTGCGGCCCCAAGCATTACCTGCATATAGCATGTGGTGATCCCATCCGAGTCATTCAAGCAGCTAGCACTGAATATCTGCAGTGTGTAGTTACTTGACTCCATTGCCAGCCTCTCCAATAACTTCTAGGGTACACTGCACACCTAGGGTAGGGCCTGAGTCATTAAGGAAAGTAAAGGAAAAGAAAAGGAGTAAGTGTTCTCCGGGACAAACCATCTTACAATGCAAGGGGTGCAAATTAATTTATTGTTTTGCACATAAGTTAAATACTGGCTGTTTTTTTTTCACACATACTACATGGTTCTATTTTTTACACTGAAATTTACAGTTGATCTAGGACATGCCCTATCCGTACTATAAATCTGTCCCCACATTTTAATTTACCTCCCCCTCCAATGTAACATGGTTTTGCCCAGGTGCAAAGTTACTCCTTTTTTATGCTTTTCTCTTCTTCATGACTCAGGCCCTTACAGTGCAACTATGCATCCTGTGACTGAACATCTACATGTAGGGGGTAATCCTACAGAGAGGTTGTCCAAAACTGGACAGCTAGTTTAGATATTATTTTCCAACCATAAATGAATAAAAAAAATGAAATTTAAAGTGAAGAATTATTTGCAAATTATCATATGCTAGGATATGAATTAAAAGTGAACCTGTCATCAGGGATTCGTATTGTATTTATTTATTACAAAGTAGCTTGTTCACTATACATTTAGCCCTCCTGTTCACCTTGGAGAGAAACTATAGATTTGCATGCTCTGTTTGCTAACTGCACGATGTTGCTTGAGTAGATTCAGAATGTGCTTCACTCTTTTCCTGGACGGACTTCATCAAGCGAATGGGATCATCCCTTTGATGAAGTATTGCTTGATGAAATGCTTTGGAAAGATTGACCCTGCAAGGCTTCTGTACCTAGGAAAAAGTAAAACAGTTGTGCGTTCCACAGTGAACACAGAACAGTGAATTGAGAAGAGAAGCCATGCTGGTTTGGAAGACATACCAGTAGGTTCAGTGGTTTAACGTTACAAGGGAGGAACAATACCTATTCTCAAACAAATTTAACTAGGTTTTGGAGTTTTATATCTAAAAATATAATTTGTCTAACTAACCAGAAGGACCTGAAGAGGTAGGATTATACGTATGATGTTGGACTACACTAGTTTTTAAAGGTGCTTTAAGTTATTTTTCTATTAATTATTCTCTACAGATGACAAGTGAGATATTTACCTCTCATATATGTCACTAATAGACCTATATATACTGTATACGTGTTGAATCTGTCTTGTTTGTTACAATTGTCTTAGTACTTTCTCAGCTTAGTTACACAAGATCTGCACAGACTGTATTTCACTATTATTATTTATTATCATTAATTTGTTAGGCGCCACAAGGTTTCCGCAGCGCCGCACATAGTACAAACAGTAGACTATACAGGGTATAACAGTACAGAACAATAAACAAAAGTACCAATACTTCAGAATCTCCAGGCAGGCAGATGCAATAGACACGGAGCAGAAGAACGGGTAAGGAGACAGGAGGGAAGAGGGCCCTGCTCAAGCGAGCTTACATCCTAAGGGAGGGTTAAACAGACCAGGCACAAGAGGAGCCAGTTGAGGGAATGGGAGAGAGAGGAGAATGAGTGGAGGAGATGGGGGTTAAGTGGATGGTTGGTAGGCTTTGAGAAAGAGGTGAGTTTTGAGTGCACGTTTGAAGGAGCACAGAGTAGGAGAGAGGCGGATGGAGCGAGGGAGGTCATTCCAGTGAAGGGGGGCTGCACGGGAAAAGTCCTGGATTCTGGAATGGGAAGAGGTGATCAGAGTGGAGGAGAGGCGGCGGTCATTGGCCGAGCGCAGGGAAATCAGTAAGAAGCAGTGGTGGAAGTGGTCTGGTTGACGGTGGTATGCCATACTGCCCCTTCTCCTACTGCTTTGATTGTAACCCTATCGAATAGCTGACACAGAATGTCCCAGATAATTAGCGGACTGAGAGCAGGTAGAATACA
The DNA here is from genome assembly GCF_038048845.1 of Mixophyes fleayi. NCBI lineage: Eukaryota > Metazoa > Chordata > Amphibia > Anura > Limnodynastidae > Mixophyes > Mixophyes fleayi. The sequence continues at coordinate 125,589,896 of NC_134408.1, read as the reverse complement.
CACATAATACAGCCTGGGATCAGGCAGACAATAGTCCAACGACAATCCCAGAGACAATAAGACCAGCAATCATAAAGGATTCCAGTAAGAAAGCCAGAGGTCTCGACAGGCTGCGGTCAGAGACTAAGCCGGGTAACACACCAGAGGTCTGGACAGGCTCAGTCACAGAGTAAGACGGGTAACACGCCGGAGGTCTGGACAGACTGCGGTCAGAGTAAGCCGGGTAACACGCCAGAGGTCTGGACAGGCTCAGTCAGAGAGTAAGCCGGGTAACACGCCAGAGGTCTGGACAGGCTCAGTCAGAGAGTAAGCCGGGTAACACACCAGAGGTCTGGACAGACTGCGGTCAGAGTAAGCCAGGTAACACGCCAAAGGTCTGGACAGGCTGCGGTCAGAGAGTAAGTCTGGTAACACGTCGGAGGTCTGGACAGGCTGCTGTCAGATACTAAGGGCTAGATTTACTAAGCTGCGAGTTTGAAAAAGTGGGGATGTTGCCTATAGCAACCAATCAGATTCTAGCTTTCATTTATTTAGTACCTTCTACAAAATGACAGCTAGAATCTGATTGGTTGCTATAGGCAACATACCCACTTTTTCAAACCCGCAGCTTAGTAAATCTAGCCCTAAGCCTGGTAACACGCCGGAGGTCTGGACAGGCTGCTGCGGTCAGAGACTAAGCCGGGTAACACGCCAGAGGTCTGGACAAGCTGCGGTCAGAGAGTAAGCCGGGTAACACACTGGAGGTCTGGACAGACTGCGGTCAAGGCTCTCTGTCCTCCTGTTGTCCTTCTAATATTGCATCACCCCCCTACCTCTAGGCCTACTTCCCCATCCCAGGCTTACTTCACGTCAGACATTACCATCACTCTCACTCAATGTCCTGTAAATAACTTGAGCTGCATTACCAAGTTATCTGTGTGTAATTTGTTTAAACAGTATGTCTGGTCTGCGTATACTTTTCTTTTTCATGTATTATGTAATGTGTTATGGATCGTTGCTATCTATTTATTCTACACTACTGTATATGTCTTGTACAATGCTGCAACCTTTTGTATAAATTAAAGATAATAATAAATAGGATTGCAGGATGCGTCCATCTCTACATAAGACCCTCAGTGTGTAAAAAGAAATGAGTTCACAGTAAAGATCCACAGATCGATGTATATCAAAATGGTGAAAACTGGATACATTCCTCACTGTAATAAAATGTATTAAAATGTTTTACGCTCACATTCAGCCAGGAATATGGAATCCACATAGACACCTAAACTCCTCCTGACGATAGACACAGCAAGTTCTATGAGATCATTGTGCATCATGCAGGATGGTAGCCCAGGTCTAACCTGTCCCTGTACCCCTAGAGTTACAAACAGCGCTTACGTGCTCTAACATAGGTTTAGATATCACATATATTTAATCCTATGTACTGTATGTTACCGCATGTTCTAGGAACCAAATGTAAAGAAAATTACATACACAGAAACACTTTACATACACATTTTATTATGGCTCATTTAAGTACCCTAAACCTCCAATAAAATACACATAATCGTATGCCTCCAAGCGTTAGATGTCACAGAATAATGTTAGAGGTGTCTTTTGTGGGTTATATTAATTTATGGAAAGGGAGGAAGCCTGGAGAAGTGCATTATTGTTTCCTTATGCCCGTTTTCCCCCTAAAGTGTTTACACATTAAAAATGTATTTTACCTGCCTATGTAAGGTAAAGATATGCCCTGTTTTCCCTGAAAACAAATCATTTGGGCAGAGTAAAAAGTAAAAGAAAACAACTTAATCTGGATAACCTGACTCGCCTTATAAAATGTGATGTGACCTGGAGTGAAAATACAGCAAATCTCTGATTGCAAAAAAGGATTAAATCCATATAACATAATATTTCACTAGATCAGCAGCTGCCCAATACTAGGTTTACTGCTTTCTGAATAACACACACGATCCATGTGAACATATCTATTTTCATTGTAACATTCCCATATATGACAATAATGCAATACAGAAAGATCCGTCATTCAAGGAATCAGCCCTTTAAATACTATCCAGGAAGCAATGAGAATCCTTCTGAACTAATGTAACACGTCACTATGAACAATGGCCTACAGCACACAAATCCTAAATAAAGCCTCGATTACAGTATAAAATACTGTATATTTTTATAGTAAAATGTAGTAAAATGGAAACATTGACAAGATAAACAAAAGCAGACATCTGCTAAACAATTCATTTGATAAATATATTACGATTAATTAATAATATATTTACTGAATGTTTAAGCATGTGTCTCCTCCTATTTCAGCCTAGAACACAGAAGGACAAAGAACATTATCCAGTTTTGTCATTTGTTTGTTTTTTTTCTCTATAAGAGCAAGCGGTAATATCATATGCAAGAAAAATATATCTATGGCTATTTTAACTACCTGCAACATAAGAATAAAATGGAGAGAGAAAAGGCATACTGGGCCTTATTTGTGACCTGGAATAAAACGTACCCCTGCAGTGCATTTCAATTTGTGCAAATGTGCCCATTTATCTGCCTTGGATATATATAGGAGCACACTTATTCAGGTTATTGAAAAAGCCTTCTGAAAAGCACTCTCTGCCTATTTTTGCAGGATCTTGGGTCCAAGTGCAAATGCGCACGGTGAAAAGAGAAAACACCACTTCGAAATGTGCCATCTACTATCAGTATAGGAGCAACCCCTTCAGTAATTTAAACTTTTACATTTTTTGCTATATTGTAATATAGCAAAAAACGATTGCAGTCATTTGAGCTGCTGTGACATCACTGGCCTGCCCCCGTGTATGAATTAAACCAATCCACAAAGTGCATTTTCTACTCAGCAAGTCTACAAACCTAATGTTATACTATATAAATATGTGCTCGTTTGAGGCCCTTCAATCCACAAAGATTACATTATTTAAAAAAATATATATATTTTTTTTTTTATAAATTTTATTTTTACAAGGTCAAATATCAAAATCACCAACATGCAAAAGAAGAGAAAACAAACATATACACATCAGTAAAAGCATAAAATATAATAAACAAATTGTCGTGAAACAATAATACGGATAGGTCATGTAACGTATAAAAATATTGACCAGGAAATTTTTATTTATTTATTTGTAAAAAAGATGTAAGGGGGTGAGCAAAGTGCCAAGTGCCACGAGGAAGGAGGGCAAAAAAAATATTTTAATATTATTCAAATGAGGAAAACAAATATTTTATCAGAGCCCTCCTTAGTTCATTTTTGGGGTGGTGAAATGTTGTTAAAATATAGAAAATGTGAAAAACACTAAGAAATAAGTGTTCTTCAGAAAATTTAAATATAATTTCAGCAAAACCTGTAGGAGAGACCGGAAAGGTGTTATATTTTAACAATATTTTGCCATCCTAAAAATAAACTAAGAAGGGGGTCTGATAAAATATATCTGCCTATCAATTTAATATTATAAATAAAGATTTTATGTTTTAATAATTAAACCTTTGTGGATTGGAGGCTCTCAAACCACCACATTCTAATTTTATAGTTTAAAATTCGCCTTGAGCCGATGTGAATGAGTGCACCCCCTCTATAGATATCTAAAAATCAATAATACGAACTGAAATGCAAACACAAATAATTAAATTGGGGAGGATAATTATCATTCCAGTGCAGATCATTCTACGTGTTTGAATACAATTAAGTCATAGTTACTTACGCTCCAGGAATGTCCGGGAGACTCCCGAATTCTGGGAGTTCTCCCGGACTCCCGAGAGAGCAGAGCAATCTCCCGGGCACACTTAAGTAAATGGTGGGGGCGGGGCTTATGACGCAAACCCCTGCTATAATAGGCTAGAACTGATGATGTGTGTTTAGGGGGCGGGGTCAAACAACATGATTCGCTGAGCCCCACCTGCCCCCTGCATCTCCCGGAGGCAAACTTGCCAAAGTTAGCAAGTATGAATTAAGACTACACACCTGTCATACACTGTCTGCCTATTAGTTAGAGAATCATCTCCCTCCTAACACGCAAATCTGCCGCAGATACGTGAAAGAGCACGATAGACATATTTCACTAAGAATAAAACCCTCAGTTATTCTAGGTATATTAAACTCAGTAATACACAGCCTTTTGCTATGTAGTAATATAAAATACTGTCTTTACTTATTTTTAAGCTATAATACCTGAGAAAAATGTGCAAATAATCCTCTCCAATAAGATAAGGGACTTCAAGGAAAAGTAATTTACATAACCATCACCAAGTATCTACACCACTGCCCATTGACTGTTATGTAAATTCCCTTCTCCTATTGAACGTTGGTTAGTTGCTAAATTTATAATTAATTATGAGACTGAGGAGACATCGAGATTATGTCATGTGTCACAATTGTACGTGTAAATGTTTTTAATTCATTGGTGGAAATGCTCCTAAATGTGCTTTTACATATAAAATGCAACTGGAAGATGCAAAAGGCATCTCAGTGAAAGTATAGACCAAGGCCTTGTCTCCGCCACTTGTAAGGACGTGTAAAAAAAATCAAAAACTTTTGCAAGGAGAAAAAAGTTCTGCGGTTCCCACCAACCAGTCAAAAGCATCAGTAATGGTGCCCACTCCAACCCTATAATATAACTTCTATATATCATCCTGAAAAATATAATCTTTTTCATGCATCTGGCATGATATAATAATTTTTACAATTCTCAATAGGATTACATATTACAATAGTATTTTTCTAACTTATTATCATTCAAAGTGCACATTCAGCAGAAATATGTTGGTGACCCTAAAAACTTTAACACTGTTTCTAGGGGAAAAGGTACATTGTTTTCTCTCTGCAAATTTCAAATCTGCAGATGTTGACCCAATCATGCAACAGAGGGGGCAGGCTCTGTATCGTTGGCCCCTAATACAGCACCTGCTCCAAAAGCAGGCAGAATGCACTTTGCTATAATAATGTAACTACATTTACATATAATAATGTAATACACACACACACATATATATATATATATATATATATATATATATATATATACATATACATATAATCATCTATATATTTATATAGTGTCCCTAATTCCACAGCGCTGTACAGAGAACTCATTCACATCAGTCCCTGCCACATTGAAGCTTACAATCTAAATCCCCTACCACACGCACAGACTGAAAGAGACTAAGGGCAATTTAATAGCAGCTAATTAACCTACCAGTATGTTTTTGGAGTGTGGGAGGAAACCGAAGCACCCGGAGGAAACCCACGCAAACACGGGGAGAACATACAAACTCTACACAGAGGCCATAGTTGGGAATCGAAAACAAGACCCCAGTGCTGTGAGCAAGAAGTGCTAACCACTAAGCCACCGAACAGTTGAAATAAACAGTTGTAATAAACTGAGGAATAAGTGAGTAAATACATATATAATGCACACAATTAAGACCATTAAACAGTTGTAATAAACAGAGGAATAAGTGAGTAAATACATATACAATGCACACAATGAAGACCACTAAACAGTTATAAGAAACAGAGGAATAAGTGAATAAATAAATACATATATACTACATGCAGTGAAGACCGTTAAACAGTTACAAGAAACAGAGGAAGAAGTGAATAAATAAATACATACATACTACATGCAGTGAAGAGCATTAAACAGTTGTAATAAACAAGGGAAAGGTGATTGAATACATATACAATTCACACAATGAAGACAATTAAACAGTTGTAATAAACAGTGGATTAAGTGAATGAATAAATAAATACATATATACTACATGCAGTAAAGACCATTAGACAGTTTTAATAGAGATATAAGTGAGTACATATTACCCCATAGTACAGAGGTAAAGTTGTATCAGCCCTCCCTCTGCACAGCAGGTACAGCACTCACAGCCCACACTCACAGTCAGAGTCACAGCACACACTCACAGAGTCACAGCACACACTCACAGAGTCACAGCACTCACTCACTGTGCTCCACTCCCCGCCCCCCAGCCTCACTCTCACTCCCCAGCTCCATACACGCTGCTCCAGCTTTCTGCACTGTGTCCCGGCACTTGACAAGCGCCGGCCAAAGTAACAGGGCAGGTGCCCCATCAGAGAATGTTTCATGGTCCCGGCTCCTCTCCTCCGCTCCGGGAGCACCCGACTCCCTGGTCATGTGACCTTTATTCTGGCAGCAGGAGACAGCGCAGTGTTACTGCAATGATTTATTTTTATCATTACGGTAATTAGAGCCAATGACACCCCATACAGGTGTATTACTTGCATCATGTCCATGGCAGTGAGCCGGTACATGTGAAATACAGGCTGTATGGCTTCAATGCAGTGAGTTTCTTTGCATATTGGGTATATATATATATATATATATATATATATATATATATATATATATATATATATATATATATATAAATAGCAGCATGTTGCATAGTCGTGAACTAATTGCAATGTAGCCCCCATGCAGCATGTTCATTCCCTATGCGTGTTGATTTACAGTACAGTAAGTACAGTTCATCTACCTTCTTGCATTTGGATCGAACCACTTTACCTTTGCTTCATCGCCAGGTATGTTACTGCCATTATCCCACTGTTCACTCACATTATCTTGATCATAGACACCAATTGTATCATTTTTAAATAGTTATAAAATCTACCTCTCTGGTCTGTGTGGACATTTTATCAGATGGCCAATTTGCTAACGTGTGTCTGCTATTATAAATATGCATTTATGGATTCTCTTCACTTGCAAAAAGATGGGGATTCACATATAAACAAGACAGTTGAACAGCATATGAGGATCACACATAACCATGTTTATCTGCTGCATTCAGAAAATATGTTCTTAACTTGTTGATTTAATTAACAGCTACTTCCTTTTATTTGCCTTGCATCCTTGCCAATAATTCTCCCTGTCAAATCCAACAATATTTACCTTGGTATTTTTTTGTAATTCTGATGGTTTCCTTAAATATACTCCTATATACCAAAATGCTCTGGATATTGCCAAATAAGTACAGTCATGGCCAAAAGTTTTGAGAATGACACAAATACTGTTTTTCACAAAGTATGCTGCTTCAGTGTTTTTAGACCTTTTTGTCAGATGTTGCTATGGTATACTGAAGTAAAATTACAAGCATTTCATAAGTGTCAAAGGCTTTTATTGACAATTACATTAAGTATATTCAAAAAGTCAATTTTGCAGTGTTGATCCTACTTTTTAAAGACCTCTGCAATTCGCCCTGGCATGCTGTCAGTCAACTTCTGGGCCACATACTGACTGATGGCCGCCCATTCTTGCCCAATCAATGCTTGGAGTTTGTCAGAAATTGTGGGTTTTTGTTTGTCCACCTGCCTCTTGAGGATTGACCACAAGTTCTCAATGGGATTAAGGTCTGGGGAGTTTCTTGACCCAAAATTTTGATGTTTTGATCCCCGAGCCTCTTAGTTATCACTTTTGCCATAATAGAGGCTCTGGGATCCATTATGCTGGAAAACGCATTGTCCGTCACCAAACTTTTCTTGGATGATTGGGAGAAGTTGCTCTTGGAGGATGTTTTGGTACCATTCTTTATTCATGGCTGTGTTCTTAGGCAGTAATGTGAGTGAGCCCACTCCCTTATCTGAGAAGCAACCCCATACATGAATGGACTCAGGATGCTTTACTGTTGGCATGACACAGGACTGATGGTAGCTCTCACCTTTCCTTGTCCGGAAAAGCGTTCTTTCAGATGTCCCAAACAATCTGAAAGGGGATTCATCAGAGAAAATGAGTTTACCCCAGTCCTCAGCAGTCCGATCCCTGTACCTTTTGCAGAATACCAATCAGTTCCTGATGTTTTTCCTGGAGAGAAGTGGCTTCTTTGCTGGCCTTCTTGAAACCAGGCCATCCTCCAAAAGTCTTGATGATCCGATAAATGGTTGATTTAGGTGCAATCTTACTATCAGCAATATCCTTGCCTGTGAAGCACTTTTTGTACAAAGCAGTGATGCCTGCATGTGTTTCCTTGCAGGTAACCATGGTTAACAGAGGAAAAACAATGATTTCAAGCACCGCCCTCTTTTTTTAAAGCTTCCAGTCTGTTATTCTAACTCAATCAGCCTGATAGAGTGATCTTCAGCCTTGTCCTTGTCAACACTCTCACCTGTGTTAAAGAGAGAATCACTGACCTGATGTGAGTAGGTCCTTTTGTGGCAGGGGTGAAATCTGGGATAAAGTTCCTTGTCATGGCAAAGAGGGACTTTGAAATTAATGGCAATTCATCTGATCACTCTTCATGACATTCTACAGTATATGCAAATTGTCATAATAAAAACTGAGGCAGCAGATGTTTTGAAAAATAATATTTGTGTCATTCTCAAAACTTTTGGCCATTAATGTATATTACTTACAGTCTATCCTCTTTGCCCATTCTTCTAACCCCAAGCACCTCTTTAATATAGGTAAATCTCTTATCAACACTCCAACACCAATCCCTCCTACTACCATCACTGCCCAAGATATTGCTTCTCAGGCCCACTAGTATGTTTATATAGGCAGAGCACTTTTGAATTGGGGGGGGGGGTCCTCATGTCAGTGTTCACATGATCGCAACTTTAAAACATAGACAGTGACTGCTATAGAGAGCAGATCTCTTCGATTGGCTACCAATATCTCAACTCCCATGCCCCTCCAAGCTTCTTGAGAGTATTGACTCCCGTACTTCCTTCACATAACCTATTGGACCTTCTTCAGTAAGGAGTTTGTTCTCAAAGCCTGCACAGACCAATGGGTGGGGAGCAATGATTTGATCACTGCCAAATGGCCACTAATTCTAATTCTCCTTGAACTAACTTTTGCATATGACAAGCAGCCCCTTATCTTACAAATGCTGCATTCCCTAGGTCTTCAGGACACTGTCCTATCCTGGTTTGCATCCTACCTGTCAAACCACTCCTCCTGTGTTCATTTCTTTGAATTAGCTAGTTCCCACTTCCTCTTTAAGTTGAAGTATCACAAGGCTCTGTTCTAGGCACTCTCCTCTCCTACACCACTTCTCTTGGAGAAAAAAAGTCCTTTAAGTTTTAGTATCCCCTCCATGCTTAGGGCACCAAAATGTGTCAATCCTCTCTGGATCTTTAATCATCTGTGTTGCCTGCATTACTGAATGCCTTTCTGACATTTTAATTTAAAAGTCTTCTTGCTTCCTTAGAGTATTATCAAAACGGATCTGCTAATCCTTCCACTAGTCAAAAAGATCTACGTACACAACATCTCTATTTCAGTTGGCAGCAAACTCTACTTCTCAAGCTTGCTGTGTAGCTGTTATCCTTGATTCCGAACTGTCCATTGTTCCACCTATGCAGTCTGTCCCCAAATCCTGTTACATGCATCTAAGAAACATTTCCACAATAAGCAAAAACTTTAATTCATACACTCACATAATTAACTACTGCAGTAATCTTCATACTGGCTGTCCCCTAACCAGACTGTAACCCTTACAATCTATTTTGAACTTAACTAATTTTCTTTGTCAAACATTCTATTGTTGCTCCTCTTTTCTGACCCTACATTGATTACCTAGAATTTACAAAATACAATATAAAATACTTCATACAAATTCATTGACAAATAGTTGGTGATACTATGCACAACCCTTATTTTTTAACTGCAAACTTTAACGATATACAGGAGATTTCTAGTAACTGTACTTCAAATTGGCTAAAATAAATATATCTCCTAAAACGGGCTTTAAAAGAAACACATTACATTTCTTAATATTTACATTAAAAAGTCCATCCATAGACTGGATATATCCAAATAACTGCACTTCAAATTAGCACCAATAAGTCTATCTAGTAAAAAAAACCTTCAAAATAAATGTGTTAGGATCCTTATGTATGAGAGAGAAATAATTTTAATATAAATTTAAAATGTCCCTCCAGTTAGATCCAATCACTAGGATTACTTACAAACCAGTGCTCTCCTTCCTCAATGGGTTAAGGCAGCTATTGCAAAGAAATTTGGTGTAGTAGCATTTATTATAGATTAGGATTAATTGAGTCCTAGAATAGCAGACTAAAGGCTAAAAAAAGCAAAAGAATGTAATAAACTTTTTAATAATTATGTAGGATCATAGCCGGTAACTAAGCGTGTAGACTCTGGTACAGATTTAGAATCTATTTTCTTCTAGAGGAAAATCTACATGAAGGAAATTAAAGCATGCTGAAAAATCACTAGCTTGGAAAATTACCTACAGGTAGGAATGGTGCCGAAAGGTCTTAGATTACACAGAAGTCCTACATTTGGGATAGATAATAGTACATTTTTAGAAGAATGGAATTGAATTTGAGATAATTGTTCCCCTGAACTAATGGAGTTGATAGTGTGTGGGAAAAAAGATTTAAAAGAAACATAGAAAAAGTTATCTGGATTAAAATCTAACTCCTCTCAATACTTTAGAAGAATTTAAATAATTAGAAGCTGTGGATAGAAAAATGAAAGAAGTGGAGAGTGATGTGATAGGTGCTAATGTTTATAAATTTAAGTGAGATTTAATTATTATAAATAAAAGTGAGGAATTGGCATGACGTAAGAAAGGGAAAAGGAGCTAATGATAATTAATTGGTATAATGTGAAAAGGGGGGTAGGGAACTAAAATAAAAATAACTTTTGGCAAACTGTTCAGTTTAAGAAATAAACATATCATCATCATCATATAAAAAGAGACAATGCAAAATGTAATTAAAAATGAAGAGCTCCCTACAGCTAATCAATTTCACCCACTTGATTAATCTGCTGACTCAGAAATTGTTTTTTACTTTAGGGAAACTTCACAATCGTTAATGGATAAGGAAGAGAGAAATACTGCCAGGATAGTCTAAGGCAATGAGGAGCAATGTAAAAAAGGTGGAGCCTTTATAGGGACTACGCAGAGGAAGGAGGGAGCACAGTGGGCTACTTCTTTGGATATGCCATGTGACCTCCCTGCACGGTGCAGAGGAGGTCACATGACGTGGAAGTTGGCTCCCCTGTTCAGATAAAATCAGGGGTAGCCGGTGGGGTGGGGGGTCGGCTGCAGGTGAAGGCTTGGGGGGCTGCTTGTTGCCCGCCACTGGTCTAATAGAAGCACCAGCAATAAGACAGAAACACAAATACCCACAAGGAACAAATGAGGAAAGATATATAGCAAAAAAATGATAATTTGAAAGCTTTGAGCAATGAGAACTTTAATTTATCTAACCATACACAGTGCAGACATTTGATTGTTGAATTTTGACCACATTTCACCCCATGCAGAAGGATCCATTAGTTGGTCTTTTTTTTTTTTTTTTTTTTTTTTTAAAAAAAGGCCAATAGGTTAATTGGGATATTTTTTCAGAACAAGGGAACAAATCAGATGCCAGCTTAAAGAACTGGCAACATAATGAAGTAGAAGCCAAAGAAGTTCCAGACATAAATGTAAATCAAATTTTTACACTATTGAAGCAAAACACTATTCTGTAAAGACCTTTTCAAGACTGATCAAAAAAACGGAAAAATTATTTACAGACAATAGTAATTTTAAGGAGATTGTATGTTATGGAGAAATAAAGGGGATAAGGGAGTAGGAAGAAAGCAGCTTGTGGTTAAGCCAGCAGACAAGGGTGGTGATGTGGGCCTTATGTATTACAACCACTACCTCACTACGAATATTAAATGATGTAGAGACATATAGAAAACTGAGCAATAATTCATCTTTCCAATTTGAAATGAAAGCCCTGTTGAAAAGGGCTTAACCGAAAATGATTAGACAATGATAAGTATGTGTCCTCCGGAATCCAATTCAAATTGCTCACCCTTAGCTACAATACCACCCCTTCATACATCTCAAATCTCATAACAAAATACTCTCCCTCCCGCCCTCTTAGATCTACCTTTGACCTGCACCTTGTCTCGTCTCTGGTAACCACCTCTCACTCCCGCCTACAAGACCTTATAGAATTCCCTACCACGCCCACTCAGCTTACATTAACCCGGATGATACTGCTCACACTAATGCACCCTCACAACTGTCCCAATCTCCACTGTAAGACGCACTCGCTCCTCTTGTATCAGCTGTGCCCTCTTCCCCTTAGAATGTAAGCTCTCTAATGAGCAGGTCCTCTATACTCTTTGTTTTCATGTCTACGTTTATTCTGTCTACCTTGTATGTCCCTGTTTTATGTATTTCCTGTTTTACCTAATGTACGGCGCTGCGGAGCACTGTGACGCCTAACAAATCTACGATAATAATAATAAAGAATGATTCGTTTAAAAACCCCTATTCAAAGATTCTATTTTTTTTTAGTTCTTTCCCAAAATACCTAAAAACATACAACCCCTCCACCCCCAAGATACCCAGTTGTCCCTGGGGTGGGTTCAGCAGCTTTCAAGCTTTCAGAATATATCAATATTTATATTAATAAATATGTCCAAACGCTGGATTATTGTATCAGAGTGTATAGAAGTACTAAAGTGTGTTGAGGGGTGTAATGATGTGAGTGGCGCACTGTCAATATGCAGGCATTATACACGAGCATCCCACACATTAAAGGTATGGGGGACTAGAGTATTGTTTTTTGAAATATGGAAACCTGAAAAAATTATTTTTATTTTAGATTGTGTTCTCTCTCTCTCTCTCCTAATAAAGCTCAAACCTCTCCCTCCCAAAACATACAAAAACTTGTGCTGAAGGTCACACGTTTGATTAAGCCTAGAGCTGCCAGCTTAGCGCTGGTACTAGAAAAATCGGTGGGACAAAAAGAGTGGGGTCCACCTTCTCTGTATTAAATGTATAGGACTCTTCTCTTCCCTCGCCTTCTTCTCTATCCAAGGGCCAATCCTGCTCCTCAAGGGATTGTCCGTGCATATCACGCTTCTTATGTTATGCACACATGTTTAAAAACCAATGCCAAGTGACGTACAGAAGGCTATAATAAATTTCCTACCCCTTTAAACACACATTACAATAAAAATGTCCCCAGGTTCCATTTTTATAATCTAGTCTTCTTATGATTGTGCACACGGAGTGGTGTCTTGAGCATCTCTCTGCCTTCACATTACTCCAGAGAGCAAGAGAGTTAGGCTAAGTACACAATGAAGACATTTCCGACCGACGTGTTATCTGCAATGATTTTACGAATGACTGAAGGTCAGGTTCGGGCGATTTATACGCGCACACTGACACGATTTACCTTCAGATCTGTGCTCTTCATCTGGTGCTCTAGTCGTTTAGAGAATAACAACACAAAAGTCACTCATTCATTAATTCCTGTCATACTAATTAAAACTGCCTTGTCATAGCTATCCACATGTCTTAACGAATTTTGTTAGCTTCTGTGACTCTGAAACTAAACTTTCAGTCTAGAACAAAGAAACTCTTCCATCTACAGCCCTCTCTACATTTAGTCACTGGGATACGTTCATTGCCGGCATGGGGTAAATTTACTAAACTGCGGGTTTGAAAAAGTGGAGATGTTGCCTATAGCAACCAATCAGATTGTAGTTATTTATTTAGTGCATTCTTCAAAATGACAGCTAGAATCTGATGGGTTGCTATAGGCAACATCTCCACTTTTTCAAACCCGCAGTTTAGTAAATATACCCCCATGACTTTGTAAACTCTATGGAGATCGTGATCCTGAGTGCATACACAATACATGATTAGAAGATGATTGGATCGAGATTATTAAACAGTACGATCAACCCAATGATACGACAATCGGCACTTTGGAACGATTGTCGTGTGATCATACACACTAACGCGATATGTGGCTGAGTGGTCGTTTATCGGGTGATTGGCCCAATAATTCCCTGAAAAACCTCCAGTCTGTACCTATCCTAACCCCAATGCAGCTAATACAGTTCTATGATCTGACCGGGCTGAATGGAGGAAGCAGAATATTACTGTAGGAGAAGAATGACACTGACAGTAGCAATTATACAGTGTCTGTAAATTAGCTTCATGAGTTATTGTATGTTCTCATAAATAAATCGTTTTAGTTAATTAGACGAAGCAAAAAAAGTTACCTTGCTTCCCCACCTAATTTACTTAATCTTCAAAGTGTTTTCTTGGATGTATTACTAGCAATAATAAATTCAAGTGGTTCACAAAGGACATTCATAAGTTCATAAATAATTTGCATTTAATGGAAATACATTAAAGGTCACTTAATAACCACAAAGTGCAGCACATTTACTTTAGTAAATGTTTTGATTCAGAGGTTTTGTGCATCCATTTTTCGGGATCGTGGTCCCAGTTTGGAATGTGCAAGCTGGCTAAGTTAAAAATGCCAATTTAACATTCTACATGCTATCACTTTAGGATCACCCCCTTGATATTTATCTCCTAAATTACTGTTCTTTGGCGCATCATTCACGTCTTAATTTCGATTATTTTAATTTTTATATTGGTAGATTTGCGTCTGTAAATGTGCTGTACCCTGCATATTGTGCCTGGTTAGTACAAAATTAAGCCAATTTAAAATATAGCCAGCGGCCGGATTACCTGCATCACTGAAGACATGTAAAAATCAGGTTGTTTTGCTGAGGTTGAAATGCTTTTTAGCCACCTGCTAAACCAAATATCACCCCTAAATATGCAATCTATATTCCTTTTACCTCATTTAAATATCCCTGGAAGCTCATTAAAAAAAAAACATGTGGACGCAATATGAGCTGCATTCCTGCATCTAACCTGCGTTCAGCATGAAATGATTCAGTATGCCCAGCTTTTGCCATCAGAAGGAGCTAAATTTTGCAGCCCTCCATTCAGACCATTTTGCTTTGCTAAGTATTGTACTTACCCAAATATACAGGTGCATTAGCACAAAAATAGCCACATTATATGCAGCTCATTAAATGATCCTTACGTCTAACATACACAGTAAAAATTAAGCCACATCTTTGGACACCTTGGCAGGCCTAATGCATAGGTTAACTCCCTAGTCAGCTGAGCAGAGACAGGACAAGGAAACACCTATGAGGGTATAGAGTGTGACTTCTCCATCTAGACATCTTGTTCCTGTCTCAACTGAGTAAGCAGTGATTGAGTAGAGAGCTTATTTGTTATGTGGGGCTTGCCTAGTGATTCTAAAAGCAGAATCCGGCAGGTCTTGACGTACCGCTACACGCGGGGGCAGACTTTCTGCATACATGTGAGATATGACCTCTTCATCATAAGCAAGAGCCATTCAGCTGTCACGAGCCGCGGCGGTACTCACAGCCGCTGCGGCTCGCTTCTGGCTCCCCCTGGCGTCCCGGCCGTCACCTTGACGACTGGGACGTCATTTCCTCTTCCTGTCCGGCCGTCACCAGGGCAACGGCCGGACGCTTTTACACTAGCGCTGCGTCCCGGCGGTGCTGGTAGCCGGGCGCATGCGCGTAGCAGGCAGCCTGTGGGCTGATTTTAATGAGGAGGCTGTATTAACAGGCATTAGCCTGCAACTGTGCATTTCAGGGGCAAGCCCTGATTGGTCCTGCTGGATACTAGTAATTAGCCTGCAGGAGTGTATCCAACTCCTGATTGGTCTGTGTCTGTATTTAAGGCAATGAGGTCTGCTGCCTCATTGCCGGTTATAGTTTCTATATCCAGTCTGCTAAACCTGCTCTCTGCCTTGTTCCTGTCTGTTGGACTTGCTGCTGATTATCTGTGTATGACCCTTGGCCTGGATTTGGACTTTGCTAGTGTATCTCATGACCCTGACCTCTGGCTTGAATACCGACCTCCCTGCTCTGCTCGTGACCCCTGACCTCGGCTTGTTTATTGGTACTGTTGTCTGCTGCCGGGCCCCTGACCTCTGCTTGGACTCCACTCCGCTTGCCTGGGTTCTTCCCAGCTGGTACACACTTCACGACCCTCTGTCAGTCTGCAGCCCAGCCTGTCCCCACCATCAGGGGCTCCAGTGAACACCTGACTGGCAGAGTAGACTCCGGGTTGTGTTGTGCCGGCTGGAGGAGTTCCTAACATCAGCATTGTCTTTTCCAGGTTCATAGCAGTACATATGTTGGTGGTGAGCTGTTAAAGCTTTTAACCTAGTACACTTCACAAGCTGATATTACTGTGGAAACGTAGACTTAGATCCTGCTGCAAAAAAGCCAAAAAGCACTAAGCCTAGGCAAGCACCTTGGTTAAGGAGTGTATCTTCTTATCTGCTTAGCACAGTCTTTTTATTATTTCTTCAGTACTCTTGTAGACTCTTGAAGAGTCCTATACATTTAATAGAGAGAAAGTGGAGGTGGTCCAGTTAAGCTTTGAGGATACAAGATATACCAACTGTCATGAGTAGTGGTGACATTAACATGCCTCCCCCATTCAGTCATGGCGCACTGTTCCCCAGATCTTTGCTGCTGTTATTCGACATTATGGCAGCGATGACGGCCACCCTGAATCTTTTGGAGGCTCCCTATGCTTTGCACATGCACAGATTTCTGGATATATCACAAGTTCTCTGATAGAATTAAACAGTACCTGACGAATACTACACTTCAACAAATTGCTAGGTAATCTGGTTTCCCTGATAGGGAGAGTGAGAGAGTACCAGTGGTGGGGAGAGCATGAGACAAGTTTATGGCAGGAGTGAAAGGAGATGATGAGTGAGGAAAGGTGGCAGTTATCAGAACAGAGAGAATGGAAAGGAGTATGGATGGCTATGAGTTTAGGGGGGAGAGGATTCGGTGAGGGCTTTATTGGTGTGAGTAAGGAGTTTGAGCTGACTCTGTAAGGAAAAGGTATCCAGTGTAGTGAGGGGCAGAGAGGGGAGGCAGATGCAGAGTTGCAGGGCAGAAAACTAAAACGAGCAGCGGAGTTGAGGATAGATTGGAGTGGGGAGAGGCGGAAGGGCGACCAGAGAGAAGCAGGTTTGCAGTACTCCAGATAGATGACAAGCGAATTGATGAGGTTCTTGGTTGCGTCCAGAGATATAAAGACATAAACACAGCGGAGGACATAGAGGCAGATTCAAAATATGATGATTGACACATCTGATTAAATCCCAGGAACAACCCTTAATAATGGCTAGTCTCAGTCTCTTAGGGATGTTCTCGTCCACAATACCATGGGCAAGATGGCATATGAGGAATCTGCACTTGTAAGTGCTGAAACAGTGGGACCACAGTCAAGAGTCTCTAGACCAGGGCATCGGAAGTTCCCACAAATGTGGTAAGACCCCAAATGTCAGCTAGAATCTGATTGGCTGCTATAGACAACATCTCCACTTTTTGAAACCCGCAGTTTAGTAAATATACCCCCAAGTGTTAGTGTCAAGTCTCTTTGACCCTTTGCAAAACATTTTCTTACATGGCTCATGCTCAAGGTATTATTTTTGGTGGCAATTACATCTGCCAGAACAATACGAGAACTTCATTCATTGTGGTGCACAGACCATATTTGAACATTGTTGCAGACAAATCTCACTTTCCACCCAAAGAAAGAAAAAGGAATCTAATAATGGAGGCACGTTCTGCCTATATACTATTTGAGAATGCAGAAAAATAATTTTTCAAGGAACCAATATAGTTCTATATATCCCCCAGTGAAATATAAAACGTGTGTGAATAAAGGTAGAAAACCTATGTAATGTAGATTTAAAACAAGGAGGTAAGAGTTCCCCCATAATTCTTCTGATGTCCCTTTATGTTATTTTATTATTCCATCCCTTTATATTGTGTAAATTTCTAGTGCAAAACCTCATCAGTATTTAGTTTGATTCTAATAGGTCTTATTGGTGTGGAATTAATAATGTGGCTTGTTTTGTTGTTTTTATTGCTGATTAATCACAAACTTTATTTCTTTCAGCAGAGTCTTTTTTAAAGATAATCTTTAATGTTTTAAAGTCCTTCATAAGTAGCTCCTAATAGATTTACAATATTGTTATTTTTGTTCAAATAATAAATATACAGCGATTGTCTGTAGTGATTGTAAACTAATTTCACTCAGACTTTGTACACTCATATGTTTGTTGTTTTAGAGTTGTATTTCCTGGATCATAGGCATGAGTCTATTATCTGAACGCTGATCTTATAATCAGTATCCCCCTCTAATAGATATTGGTTCTATTTATTACTATGTTTATTGCCTTCAGTTCCATTGCATGGTTTCTGTAACAATTTCTTACACTGTTGCCTTTGCTTTAAAAAAAAAACCCCCACCTTATTTTGTATATCAGATTTGTGCATTTGTTGCAATTAGAACAGCTGATTTAGTTTGCTCTATTGGTCATACACTGCTATTACATGGGTTATACTCCTCTAGTATGCAGTATATCTTTTGAGTTATAATGCTGCTGCTTGTGCTCAATATCGCTGTATAGCAATTCTCTCTTTTATGGCCACATGAATTGTACTGTTATCACAGTTAAGAACACTCAGAGTTCTGAGGGTAAATGTATCAAGCTGTGAGTTTACAGTTGGTTTGAAAACTGGAGATGTTGCCTATAGCAACCAATCAGATTCTAGTTAACATTTATTTAGTACATTCTTCATAATGATAGCTAGAATCTGTTTGGTTGCTATAGGCAACATCTCCACTTTTCAAGCCCACCGAAAACTTGCAGCTTGATACATTTACCCCCTGGAATTTTGACTGGCAGGTTCACTGTTCAGCCTATCACCGGCTGTAAGATATCTGCCAATGTATTTCTCGCCTTGAAATATGTGACTGTATAGAATTAATCTCATTAGTGCAGCACATTTCTGTACTCCATACTAATTTTATGGTTTGTTATTGATTTATAGCAATCATAGAGCTTCTAAAGTAAATTGGAATAAACACAATGAAAAATAGATATTAAGAAATTAAAATGGATGAGTAATTAGGAAGGATGCTATTTAGGTTAATGTAATCTAATTGGGAAAATAAAATAAATAAGAGAATATTGATAAATAATATCACATAATACAGTGAAAATTCTGTTGAATATATATAAATATTTGATAGCCATAATAAATGAATGGATATACATTCTTATATTTGTGAATTGATGAGGATTAATATGACAATAGTGCAAGAGAAATAATTGTGCACAGAAAAAAGTGCAGAGGATATTTAGCGGTATGTAGCTCCTGAAGCTCTTGTTGCTGAATTGTGCTAGCTGCTAAATGCAGAGGAGATGAACCTGTGTGCACTTGGCTTTTCTGTTGTCATATTAAATAAGTATGAAAGAACAACCTTTGTTTGAGACCTCCATGCTCCAACTCTATGGGGTAGATTTATCAAGCCTTCTAAAAAAGAAAAGTTGAGGTGTTGTCCAAAGCAACCAATTACATTGTAGCTAACATTTTCTAGAATGTACTTGGTAAATGATAGCTAGAATCTGATTGGTTGCCAATGCATAATGCTACTTTCCTTGTTCTGTATGCGGAAAAAAGTTAATTTATCACAATTCCTGTTTATAAGTTATTTGTTTTTATATGGGACATTTTGTACATTTGCATAGTAACCTCAACTTCACTTAAGCCACACCCACTATGTTCTTGACCACTGACACTATTATTCCATAATGTGCACTTTTCACGCAAATTGCTCACCTTCATGACTGGCTTAGCATTGCTTTTAAGGCTACAGCATTAATAAAACATGGTCACTGAGAATGCAACAATGGCTAGGGTAATCCTTAATGAGGTGAACTTTGCTGCATATTTTAAAAGCCAGTAAGTAAATAGGACAATCAATAGTCCACTAATAACTTCTGATCTTAATTTTTTCTAGTTTTTAATGGCAGCATACAATAGTTTGATAACAGTAATTTAACACACTTAGTCTTCATTTCATGCAGTATTCTTGAAAGTATGACTACATTAGTGCATGATAGATGTTAATTATTTTCTGAACACTGTACAAATATATTTCAAGAGAATTTGGAAAATGGACCTTTTTATACTTTTTTGAGTGAGTGACATTAGAGAAAAGTATTTTTTAAGTTGCTCTATATATGTGCATTAGTGTTATACTATGTAGATATGTCCTTTCAGGTTATTTGACAGATCTGAACAGATCCTTTGATATGAGAAATTAGAAGTTTTTTTAAGTCATTTTTCATTTCTGATTAAATTAAAAATTGTGAATATAAATAGCGTATATGACTTGCTCCATTTAAAACAATTCCAGTGTTTGGAGGGGGAAGGGGAGCTATGGGATTGTCCTTAGGGAAATTTCCAAAGGCAAATCTTTAAATACAAAACGTTTTTTATTTCTAAAGTGTGACCAACTACCCAATAAATATAATATATTGAGAATTATCATTATCTATTTCTATTTCATAATCTTTACAAATTGTATTTTAATTTATATAAAAATACAAATTTAATGACAAGATTATTATTGCCATTGATTTGTAAGGTGCCATAGTGTTCCCAGCACTGGACAGTGGTGAAAACAGGGAATTCATAAAACAAGGACTTAGAATAAATGCAGACATGAAAACAAGGACTAGGAAGGGCCCTGCTTATGAGACAGCTTACAGTCTAGAACAGTGATGGGCAACCTGATACGATTAGAGGGCCACATGGTATGGCCCTCTAATCTTCAAAAGGGCCACACATTACCTTACATCTTAGTAATAAGTTAAAACAATACATTTAATCAAAGGAAGAGACACCTATCTGTAATAAAATTTTAGGAGAAATTTTAAACACGTACTGCAAATCTTACAATAAAGCAAGAGGGAACATGGGGTCGCCTGTTGCCCAACACTAACCTAAAGGGAAGAGTACAGCTGAGTGTTAAGAAATAGGAGCTCTCCTGTTTGTTCCATCTATCACCTGTGTTACTGTCACAATGGAAGTGTGATGGAGGCTATCTGCTGGTGATGACGCGACTGAGCAGGGAGGCTCGGAGTCTATCGCACCCTTGGTACTCACCAGGGACCCCCGCAAGGAGGTATGGACTTAGCTGCAAAGAGTGCACAGGTCGCGGTTCTCCAAGACAGTCACCAGCGAGATAGGTGAACAGCGGAAAGTCAGACAGACCGAGGTCAAAACCAGGAGGACGATACAGTACTGAGTCAGAAGCCAAAGAGTAGTCAGGGAAGCCAAGTAGTAGCAGGAGAGCAGAGTCAATGCCAAATCAGGATCCAGAGAGAGGTCAGTAACAAGCCGAGTCAGCAGAATACTAGGAACAGGAGACTGGAACAAAGCTGGAGATCAGGTGTGAGCCTAATACTCTGGCACCCTGTGGTGTCAGAGGCAGGTTCAAATAGAGGCCAGGCGCTCCTGATTGGAGCGTGAGAAAGCCTGCTCTGGATAAGAAGATGTGAATCGAACAGTCCGCTGATTCAGACTGGAAGCGTCACCTCTGCTAGGCAACAGGATGCCAGCCAATGCATACAGACGGCCAGGAGCACTGTGTTTTGTTGCTAGAAAACACAATGCTTGCTGCTGTAAGGAGTCGGGCGTCCATCCCTGGTAGCAGCAGTACTGCGGGACGGCGCCTGACAGTTACTACTATATGTAAGTTCACTAATTCAGCTGGTTGTTAGGCAATAGTTACAACTACATTCAACTCTCAGTCTGGCAGCCTCAGGTGTGCAATCACCTACCACACTCATCAGCTAATCATCTTGCAGATATAATTGGTGCTGCTGCCTTTATAAACCTCTTCCTGGCAGCATACCAATGCTAGTGATAGTTCCTGCTTGACCTAGTGTGCCTTGTATCCTGACCTTTACTGTGATCAGTGTTTGACCCAGATTGTTTACAGGAATTGGTGTCTTTTCCACTCCCAACTCTTCGCTTTATTAAACGGATTTGCTACTCCTGATCCCTGCTTGACTCTGATTTTTGCCAAATGCATTCTGGTTGCTCTTACCATGAACTGTCCACTGCATCAGAAAATTTCCAGACTACTCCACATTAACCCTTTCCTGTCTGGCTCAGAGTTCTCCTAATATATCCTGGTTGGTACATTACTACTGTGTTCTGTCCTCTCCACTGGGCAGGTGCTAGATTAACAACTGCTACTACCTAAGTTCTGTGCGTATTCAAGTACTGTGGTACGTAACAAGTTCCTTAGAAAGGGGGCTGCAAAAGGTGAACATTTCCCAAAGCGGTTCTTGCAGTTGATGTTCTCACGCTACTCTGTCCTTAACACTGAGAATATAGGAATGAATGTGGCTTAGAGTGTTACTGGGGTAGTTGTGAGGGTGTACCAGTGTGAGTAGTGTATGAGGAACTAAGTAAAGCTTTAATAAAGAGCTGGGTTGAAAGATTAGAAGGCTGGGCTATAGTCTGATTAGGTGTGGTAGGGGAGTGGCAATGGAGAAGGCTTGTGAGTGGTGGTTATCAGAGAGGAGGTGAGGCACAGGTCAGAGGTAGAACTAGGGAGAGGAAAGTATTTTGAGATGAGAATTGATGTATAACCCTGTGGTATTGTTGCGGACTTTGTAGGTGAGATTTATTATCATTATTATCGTAAATTTGTAAGGCGCCACAGTGCTCTGCAGCGTCGTACAGTATGGAAAACAGGACATACATAAAACAAGGATATAAAAGCCAGTTAAAATAATTGCAGACATGAAAACAAAGGGTATGGAGGACCCTGCTCATTAGAGAGCTTACATTCTAAGTGGAAGAGGGCACAGCTGAGACAAGAGGAGTGAGTGTGGCTTAGAGTGGAGATTGGGACAGCTGTGAGGGTGTATTAATGTGAATAGTATCATCAGGGATAAAGTAAGCTTTATAAAAAGAGATAGGTTTTTAGAGAACATCGAAAGATTTGAAGGCTGAGGGAAAGCCTTTTTAGGCATGGTAGAGAATTCCATAAGTGGGGAGCGGCACGAGAGAAGTCTTGTAGGCGCAAGTGAGAGGTGGTTACCAGAGACAAGACAAGGCGCAGGTCAGAGGTAGGTCTAAGATGGCGAGAGGGAGAGTATTTGGATTCGAGATTTGAGATGTAGGAAGGGGTGGTGTTTTTGAGGGCTTTATAGGTAAGAGTGAGTAATTTGAATTGGATTCTGGAGGACACAGGGAGCCAGTGTAGGGATTTGCAAACTAATGCAGCAGACATTGAAGCGGTGAGAGAGGAAGATCAGTCTTGCAGTCGCATTTACAATGGATTGAAGTGTGGATATATGGGTGCTGGGAATGCCAGATAGCAGGAGGTTGCAGTAGGCAAGACGGGAGATGATGAGAGAATGGATAAGAGTTTTGGTAGCATGTTGAGTAAGAAAAGGGGTGTCAATGTTTTTAAGGTGGAGTCAACAGGACTGGGATAGAGTATGTATGTGAGGAATAAAGCAGAGGGCGGAGGCAAGTATGACACTAAGGCAGCAGGTTTGGGAGACTGAGGAAGTTGTGTTGTTATTGACAGTGATGGAGATATGAGGGGAGGAGGTGATTCTGACAGGAGGGAAGATAGCAAGCTCTGTTTTGGACATGTTGAGCTTTAGGTAGCGTTGGGACATCCATGTGGAGATAGTTGAAAGACAGTTGGTTACATGAGATAGTACAGAAGGGGAGAGGTCAGGGGAAGATATATAGATTTGGGTGTTATCAGTCTAGAGGTGGTACTGGAGGCCGAATGAGCAAATTAATGCCCCAAGAAAAGAGGTGTACAAAAAAGTAATTTTCAGTTGATATGGAAACCCAGTGTAAGGATTTTCAGAGATGTGCAGTGGATGTGGAGTGGCTAAAGAGGAAGTTCAGTCTTTCAGCGGCATTTAGGATGGATTGAATTGGGATAGGTGGGTGAGGTAAATGCCGGATTGATAGAGGTTGGAGAAGGAGATGATAAGAGAATGGAAAATAGTTTTGGTTGCATGTTGGGTAAGTTAAGCTCTAGCAATATGCCGAATGTTAAAACAAAAGGGCTGAGAAAATCTTTATGTAGGGAGTATAGCAGAGGGTGGAGTCAAGGGTGACCCCAAGGCAGCAAGTTTGGAAGACTAACAAAATGGTGGTGTTGTGATTGTGCTACAAAGTCAGTACAGTTGGGGCTATGAGTTTAATGATTCTCATAAATACATGTCAGCTTTACGAGTGCATTAACAAGTCACTTCCTTACATTTTAGTGAATTACAACAATATTTGCTTTGCAAACATTGACTCTAAAAGGATAGAAAAGCACCACATGATCGCAATAATTGTAAAATGAAGATGTTGCAAAACAGGAAATAAGATGTGCATGGAAAAAAAAGATCCTCATTGGGTAAGATTCTATTTCAATTATATTAAAAGCCATCTCTAGGAAAAATATTTTGTTGATAAATGTCCCCCTTACTACTAGAACTGTGGGTGTCCAGAATACCTATAGCTTGGCAGCTACTCCGTCCTGCCGCCCTACTACTAGAACTGTGGGTGTCCAGGATACCTATAGCTTGGCAGCTACTCCGTCCTGCCCCCCTACTACTAGAACTGTGGGTGTCCAGGATACCTATAGCTTGGCAGCTACTCCGTCCTGCCCCCCTACTACTAGAACTGTGGGTGTCCAGGATACCTATAGCTTGGCAGCTACTCCGTCCTGCCCACCTACTACTAGAACTGTGGGTGTCCAGGATACCTGCAGTTTGGCAGCTACTTCATCCTGCCAGATGAGATAACTAAAGATTGAAACACAATCTGTGTTGAGAGGTTGTCAAGGCAGGTGATTGGACAGCTACACAACTTGTCCAATCAGCTGCATTTTATAACCATTGAATGCTAAGTATATAAAGTCTAAGTTCTCCAGGCTCTTATACCTGGAAAAGCTACAGTTATCCACAGACTAGTGGTGAGCAGCAGTCCATGATCGGAAAGTGGTTAATTGATAAAATGTCGTATTTATCCTTCATCAGGAACTACAACTGACCCACTGATACAAACATTCCGTTGCAGAGCACTGTTTCCACAAGAGATAAAGTGGAATAGTTATCTACTGCAATACATGTAGATAATAGATATACATCGATGTGTTCTTGGGATTGTATCATATAAATATGCACTGAAAAGCTGTCCAAAGCAATCAGTAAGGGAACTTGACTGTGGGTAATTGTGATCAGGCTTTTTAGGTAAAAGTTCAAGGATTGGAACATTAGTCCACTGTGGCCAGGGTCCATGAGAGAAAAATCCACTACCTCAGACACCCATGTCTTAGTACAGTATTTGTTATACTTCTCACATCAAACAAGGCCCCTTATATTTGCAGTTGGGGAAGAAAGTGTATTTGTGTTACATTAAACAGGTGTTGACATAACCCTTGTCTGCTTCTCAAGTATCCCTCGAGATACAATTACCCTTGTTCAGAAATCACAATTTAAGACGTCACCGTAAATTTCCCGAGATCCCCACTGTAAGAAAAATACCTGAATTATTAACACTTGTTTTCTACTACATAAATCTGCCAGAGACAGTAAGATATAGAGACATTTTTAGAGAATATAAGAGATAGCGAATATTGTTTTTGCAAATATAGATGAGCTCTACCTCCTTTTTTTCCTGTCTCTTTATGGTTTACGAGATAACCATTTTACGGCCATAAATTGTTCGCACAGTACTATTACCCATTTATATAACTCTAACTACAGATATATCAATAAATAATAAAGAAATATCATTTAGGGTCTCTAGCTATATGATTGTGCCTGTTTTATACTGAGCAGTGTTAGCATGTGACTCATTCTGTAGGAATATAGTGCCCCTGAGCTTCACCCAAATGTCTTCCTAGTGATTCATTTTCCTCTGTACTTAAAATTTCACCTGGAGATTCACGAACAAAAGAAGCAGATTCACCATTTCTGAGAAATACATTTTCTGCCTATAAACAATAAACAGCTCAATACTCCAGTCTTATTGCAATTTGATCTATGCGTTTAATCTTTTTTTGTTCCCCTTTTTGCTACAGGAAAGAAGTTGAAATGATAATAAGCCATCCATTGCTGGAGATTTATTTGTGAGGCTATAAGTGGGTTTTTTTTTTCTTTGTTAGGTGAATGTTGCATTCATGAATTATTAACCCATAATGCTCTGGATGATTCTGAAGGTGAATTGGTAGAAGCAGTAAAGCTGTAATGAATTATTTTAGTGTTAAATAACTCTACAGACAAATAGATCATTAAAATCCGCCAAACTTTTCTACCATTGTCATGTGCAGACAGAAGATGTCTTGTGTAGGCATTGATGCTTGGCTGTTAATAGTAACAGTACTTTACAGCGACAGGAAATATGGATTCAATTTCTATTTCCCCATATTTGCCTTGCATCTCTCATGTATAATGTGAAGCATACAGTTCATCTGTTTGGTAGTAACACAACAGCCAGCTGTCCCTAATTTGTCCGCGTTTTTTTTTTTTAAAAAAGGTATATCTTCCTTTATTCCACTTAAGATTACAGGTAACCAATGTTTTGTTTTGTTTTTTTTAAATAAACCCCTGTGTCAGGAACTATAGTCAGATGGCACATGAAGTAGTGAGCAGAGAGGCTTTGGAATGCACCTATGAGCTCTTTCTGCACTTCTCCCCCTCTCCTTCTCTCCCTCTGCCATCACGTTATATGCTGAGAGCTGTGAGCCTGTGTCTCTGTAGCAGACAGACATTTTTGTTGGCCAAACAGAGAGCTTTTGTAAAGGAGGTAAAGCTTCAGTTTGCATGACTTTTCATTTATTCTATTTTTGTATCTCATTCATTTATTTAATTATGCAATTATTAATTTGTTTGAGATATTTGTTTATTTACATACTTTACTGTCCACTCATCCTATTACTTTAATTTATGACCTGTAATCTATTTCATCTATCCACCCTCCTCCTATTCCATATATTCTGCCCCTCGTGCTATTTATACATACTTCTTATTCACTCATTAGCCTGAATTATCTATATCACTATCTCTGTCACCATAACTGCACACCAACTACAAATGGCCTCATTTATAGGTAGGAGCAAATCCAGCTAAGGGTGCAAATACAAATTCTTTAACTTATTTTATATCTGATTTAGAGTTGATCTAGGATGCGCCACCCTCAAAACTCTTAAGGGATCTCTTTACTCTTAAATGGAGATAGGGCTATGTGGCTGGATCACATAGAAATAACCTATTGTAGATATTTATTGCCATTAGGGGTGCAGTGCTCCATTGTATATCATTGCAAATGTACTGATTTTTTTTTTATATTGTGTTGTTCTTCTGTATAGGAAATGTATTTATTTCTGAGACAGTGCCAGGAGAGGTAATTTGGTTTTGATTTGTAACTTCTGAAGGCAGACTAATCATGCTAATTAAGTCTTTCCATGTGAGTGACTAACATATCTTTATAGTCTAAATGCACTACAGGAGGTCGTTAACTTTCTTTCGTGTGTAGTTTTCATCCTGTATCTTAGCACCTGTCTGAATAATGCAACCAGCATGTTTTCGGAAATAACAGATTGTTGTAAATTTTGTTAAGTATAAATTGCATTTTAAATCCAAGTTTAGAGAACATATTACATCCTAATGCTAAACTTTGAATGTACAATTTCAGATTCTTCGGTGCCTGGTTGGTAAAGGGGGCTGGTTTACCCCCTGTTACCATATGAGTCAGAAATTGTATAAAAAGAGCTCTTTTTTACCATGTAATGTATTATTCCATCTGTAGCTTCTGGAAAGATCACTAGTATCATAAACTGGCGTGTAACTGTCCTTATTAGGACTGCTGAGCTAATAAAACATCACTGCTTCAAGATCCTGCTTTGACACTTACTTACGTGCTGTAATTTCTGTGACCTACAGATTAGACCATTCTAATCCATTATCCGGCTGTGCTGAGGTTGGGACCCAATATCCAGTACCAATATCCCGCCTCTACCTGCAGCTCTGGCCAGTGTGATAGACCATGGGACACTGTTCACAGCAACCCTGATGTAAAGGAAGACGTTTTGTGTACCAGCCTATGTGCCCAGAAATGTGGTACACTAGCAGTGAGAGTTACCTAGAAGGGAGCGGCTCTAGGTGCTGGCAAAGAAGACTTGTGGTGGCAGAAGAAGCTCCTCCTACTGTGTTTGGAGGGGAGCAATTTGGGATAAAGAAGGGACGATGGCAAGAAAATCCCAGCCGGTCCCCAGCAGCACAGACAGGGAGGCATAGGAGGTCCATTAATTTACAGGCTGGTTTATATCCCACTTACAAACATTCCTATAGCTGTAATTTACTAAGAAAATATTGCCGTAATACAGGCCGGGAGGGTTAAGAGTAGATTCTCTGCTTTGCCAGGTCAGTGTCCAGGGATCCGCTCATGCTTTATTTAAATAATAAACATTTTATTCTTTTAATACCTTCAACTATCGCCATCCTGAGATGGTGATAGCAGAAGATGGAATGCGTCGGTACTTGTACCTTCACAATCCTTGTTAAATAGCCTTCCCATGCTACTGTCACCAACAGTTACAATTTGGTAGATAGGAAGAAGCCTATAGTGTGGGCTTTTTCGGCTTGACAAATAGGTCTGTATATATGTTTGCACATTATAAATTTGCCTTCCCCTCCCCATGGTTTTGCCAAGGTGTACACTTCTAGATTGTTTTACTCATACTCACAAATACATTATTCATTATATTTTATGTTGTTCCTATTAGCAGATAATATTATATATTTTTTTAAAATAATTTTTTATAAATTTTTATGCAATAAACTACAAGACATGGAGTGAAATAGAAGAAAAAAATGGGGTACATGTCGTGAACTTATTTACAAAGCTAATAACGTCAGTTACAGGACATCTCAAACTGATGACATCGCTCAAGAGGGGAGAAGGTTTACAACAAGTAGTTTGAATATAAGAGAGTAATATCTGAGTGAATGGAGGGGAAACAGGCATGGGAACGGGAGAGGGGAGCCAGAGGAGAGGGATCGAACTCCAAAGCTGCCATTAAACTAGGAGACTGGAGAAGGGGAGAGATTTATGAGTCAAAAAAGTGTGTATACCGCACACTACAGACACGAGAATTTGTTTGGGAAATCATGAATTAAGCTTGCAATGTGTTCCATTTTATACATTTGCCAAAGTTTATTAATAAGGGTTGGGGTCATGGGAGTTCAGGCTTCTTCCAGTTTAATACATCTAGAATTTGGCCTATGAGTTTCCATGTATGTTTTAGCATATCTGGTGTTGGTCGTGGGGCGAGATGGTAGGAGAGGTTTGGTGGAATCTTCTCTTAGGTGATTGCGCAGATTAGGTCATGGACCTCCTATAGCTCCACCATATGTGAGATTGAGTTCCAGGAATATTGCAGTGTTGCCAGCAGGTTTGAGAAGGTCGAATAAATGGCTCACAATCTGGTTGGGACCATCAAAAAGGTTTGTATGAATTTTCTTTGATCATGCAAATCAAAGATTTAGCAACCTCTTCACGGATACAGGACTAGTACTCAGGTGCAAGGGTCTTCCCCATGTCCTCTTCCCAGTCTGTTCATGTTTAAGCAATCAAGAGTAGAAGGTGGTAATAAGACCCTGGGATGAAGATTACAGATGTGGAAGGCCTCAAGGGGAAAAGGTTGGAAGGGGAATTGTGACTTAACCTTGCTATTATATAGATGATGAATCTGCAGGTATTGATATAAGGAGCCAGGGGAGAGGTTGAAGTGATGGCTGAGCTCAGAGAACTCAGGGAAGAACCCTGAGGTATGATATTGGGGAAGAATTTGATGCTCTGTTTTGTCCAGTGTTGAAATGCTCAAGCATCGAGACCCAAGAGGAAGACTGGATTATGTCACAAGGGGATCATTCTGTCAGGGTTGTCTATGAGCTTTTTGTGCAATAATTCAGAGAATATGTCTACCCACATCCTAGTATGGGTATTGGCATGGGTAAAGACTGCTGGGTTACATGGGATACCATGCAATACTTTTGTAGACAGGGGAGGCCCAGGCCTCCAACCATGGAGTATCTATAGAGTGTTTTCTAGCAAACTCTTAGTCTGCTACCTGACCATGCGAAGTGGAATATTTGTTTCTTTACCTCAATTAGAGGGGACTTATTGGGAGCATTTGGAATAAGTAGACTATCCTGGGTAATTTTTTTCCGCCACCACTTTTCCTAACCAGGATATATAATGCAGGATATATAATGCAGGACCGCAGAGTGGAGCTCTGCGGTACCTGCATAACTGAACTAAGAAATAGTCAGACAAAGACAAAACATAATTTAAACATTCCAGTCCTTCAGTTTGCCTGGTATTAGATCATCTTTAGTATTCAGGCTTTGGTCCAGTCTGGAGTTAGAGCCTTCCATGCTGGGGGTGGAGGTGAAGGACTTGTCACACTGGCAGGAGCTAATGAAAGCATATTTAAGCCTTCTTCAGTGCAAGACTCCTTCTTGGACAACTAGGAGGTTGAATGGGTTTTCCTAGCGGTAGCAGATTTTGTGGCTTCTGAGGGCATTTATAATTTGTAATGTTTAAGAAGAACTTCCTTGTTTTCAAGGTGGAAGACACTACATCCTGGTATATCTGTAGGTTGTGGTCAGGGCATTTCAAACTTTGAGAGAGATTCATTTTTCCTTGGCTCGGTGTTGTAGTAGTGGAATTGTACCACTACATCTCTTGGAGGTTTGATCAGCAGGCGGTTCAGATCTCCATACATGATGCGCTCAATCGAGCTGAAAGTCAGATAGGCATTGCTAGAACAGACCCTCCAGGTACTGTGGGAGAGATACTCCATCCACAGACCTTGGGATTTTGGGATATTTTGTAGTGACCATTTTTCGTATATGTAAGCAATTTTCAATATCCTCTAGTTGATCTTTCATAGTTTCCAGATCTTAAAAGATGTCTGACAGTCCATAATCTACAGTTTCTTGGTAGCTACATATATCATCAACTTTGTGTTCTAGGAAAGCTATTTGCAATCCCAGGACCACCATTTTCATTTTAGTTCTTAAATTACTGCTGTCATATCAGATCATATTGTGGTCTGATTGAGTTTCATTAACTCTGGCATTGAGCAAATCACGCCTTTGTTGGCAGGCTGTCAGGCTCCGTCCCCGCATCACGTCCATAGAGCGAGGATGACTGCCTGTATCCGGCTGGGGAAGCCCTGTTGCCAACCAACAAGGACACTGCCGGCCTATCACCTTGCTGGCACCTCTATTTAAACCTGCCTCTGCCACCACTAGGGTACCAGAGTATCAGGTCTATTCCTGCCTCCAGTGTTCCATATGCTACCTAATTGCTTGTGACCTCTAGTTTGACTCAGCTTGTACCCTGACTTCTCCCCTGGATCCTGATTCGGTTTTCTTGCTCTTTTGGTTTGACCTCGGCTATCCAGACTATCCCTTTGGATCACCCTCGTTACCGCATTATCCGATTGGCTTGACTTGGATTGTCCTGACCACCCTCACCTCTACTACTCTGATAACTGTCCTAGGAAACCTGCAACCTGAGCATCTCTTACAGCAAAGTCCAAACCTCCTTGCAGGAGTCCCTGGTGAATGCCGGGGGTGCATTGGACTCCGTGCCTCCTTGTTCAGTAGCGCAAATTCCAGTTAGTAGCTCCATCCAGTTCACTATCCTGACATAGGCTCTTCTGATTTTCGGTCTGAAGTAGGAGAAGTACATGCCGAGAAAGAGCCTTGGTTTGCTTTCTTAATGCAGTACAAAGAGTAAAATTTCTTAGTCTGGATTAGTGGATGATGTCTCCCTCATGTGGTCGAGAGAGTGTAGCATAAAAGAATGGGGCCCAGAGTGAAGGAAAACATCACAGGGTCCCAAAAGAGGCACCGATAGTGTTGGGTATGTTGGGTTTACAGGGGGGGCACCAGAATCACAATGAAGAGGTGTAGCTCCAGCTGGCCAGAAGTGTACCTGTGTGGCTGAGGAGAGATATGGCGACTGTTATGAATTACTGCACCCTTTTGCTTGGTTTTCTTCTGCAATCACAGTGCTCTGTGGAGGGTTCCAGCAGTGTGCTGAGGTCTCCGTTGCTCCCATGAGGATCGAATCAGTTGCGTGCAGAGCGTGGAATTGACACTGGAAGGGTGGTGTGGAGGAGAAAGTTGTCTTGTAATCAACGATAATTTTCTCTGCACAGTGATCTGCAAATGGTAAAATGATCTTGGTACCATTTACCAGTTTTGTGCATTATAACCATAAATTAATATGGTTCATCAATAAAATAATATGGCATATCAATAAAAAGAAATTTATGCGTGAGGTATACTATCATTTTATGTATTTGATAATATTAGTTTTGTAGGAGGATATTTATAATTGCGGAATAGTTAAATACCACAATGAGCTGAAATTAACCTTTTCCAGTAGCATTATGAATCTATTTTTTTACAGCAATTGGAAGTGTGACCTACTCAAGTGCTGTGTGATTACGCTGTCATTGCTGAATGGGTGAAGTAGGAAAATATAAGTAAGGCAAATTCATAATAACCAATAATAAGTAATACAGTATTATAAGTGGAGACAAATTATTCAATTATCCTTTTAGTTATCATGAACACACAAACAAATAATTCTACCAGATAACTTACATAACATACGTATAATATAGTACAGTTCAACAGGTACAATTGTATATTAACCACCAGTTTACCCAGAAATATGGTTCATTTTCTATTCTGCATTAACTCTTTGTGCGAAACGGTTGTGCCCCAATGCATAGTAAGCTACACAGCTGTGCACCCAATACATTGTATTGATAGCACGCTGGCTCAGTGGTTAGCACTTCTGCCTCACAGCACTGGGGTTATGAGTTTGATTCCCGACCATGGCCTTATCTGTGTGGAGTTTGTATGTTCTCCCCGTTTTTGTGTTGGTTTCCTCTGGGTGCTCCGGTTCCTCCCACACTCCAAAAACATACTGGTAGGTTAATTGACTGCTATTAAATTGACCTCAGTCACTCTCTGTCTGTGTGTGCGTATGTTAGGGAACTTAACTGTAAGTCCCTGCCCCATTGGACTGTAATCCAATGGGGCAGGGACTGATGTGAGTGTGTTCTCTGTACAGCGCTGCGGAACTAGTGTCTCTCTCTCACTCTCTCTCTCTCTCTCTCTCTGTATGTTAGGTAATTTTGACTGTAAGTATCAATGGGGCAGGGACTGATGTGGGTGAGTTCTCTGTACAGCGCTGTGGAAAATAGATAATGACACAGGCATACCGTAGTAGATATGCATGTTGTGGGACTTACAATCATGTAAACAGTACATAAAATATAATTCCAAACACTTACACACAGATTATGCTATACAGATTGCATGCAGATGGGTAGCTTAATTTAAGATGTTATATTCTCATCATTCTTAATGTTAGAATCTTACACACAGCATATACAATATAAAACAGTTCAACGTAGATGATATAATGTATTATCAAGTTTCCATTGCTTTGCATTCATTGCCTGTTTTATAAATATATGGTTTTCTTTTATTGTGTGTTTTTGTGCATGTGTTCCATTAAGGTTCCCTGGTAGCTCAGTATTCCCGTATATCAATCCCATATCCATATAGCAATCCATTCTATTGCACCATAACAAACTCATATAATTAATTTGCCAAAATCCATTTTAATGGCAATTATTAAAGTAAAGAATGAAAAATAAGGATATTTTTGTGCTGACTATTTACAGTGCGATCTGCAGTGTGTGAAACAGTGCATTGTTTTCTATTGTTGTGTTTAAAATATAGGACCAAGTGTTAGTCACATGTGTTCTGCTGTTCTATAAAACCCCCCTCACATCATCAATTTTACAATGAAAACGAATCCCGTCATTAATTGCATGGGGGAGTATGAAAGACCAGATAGGCAAGTATATGTAGGAGAATCAGGGTGAGTATATCAACGTCCGCAATGTTTCTTCATGTTTTAACATTCTTTAAGCTATATACTAGAAATTTTAAATCACATAGTAAACTGATTGAAAATATAATTTTAAGTCTCCTGGTTGGGAAGGCTTACAGTCTTCAAAATGATGTTGCTGCCAAAATTGATGTACCTCTTAAATACTTTACCTGTTGCTATACCTAAAACTACTCTCACCAAACTCTGCTCCATTATGAACACCTGCGTATGGAACAACCCGCCGTATAGCTTGCTCCCGGATGTGCCTACCTGAGCAACTTTGTGGGTTAACTCTGCCTGACTTGGTTAAATACCATGATGCCTGCCTACTTGCCCAACTCAGACTGATTATTATTATTATCGTAGATTTGTAAGGCACCACCGTGTTCCGCAGCGTCGTAGAGTAGGGAAGACAAGGACATATGTAAAACAGGACATACGTAAAATAAGAACAGACAAAGCAGACAAAATGAATGGAGACATGAAAACAAAGGGTATACTGATCCCTGCCCCAGACCAAAAACCATGGGTATACCTAGAATGTGTACTTAACCCATACTTTCCTATAGCAGATTTTTTTGGATCCCTAAAGCTTGGCGGCCCCGTTTTGCCCTAATGCCTCGGACCACCAGAGACCACCCTGACATTGATATTCCCACTAGAAATGTCTCAATAGTAGCCTTGACTAAGCTGATATCAGACCTCAACCCCACCCTTTGGAGAGCACAAGGTACTTGTAAGGAAATGTTACGCAGATGACCACTGCAGCTCCACAAGGTAAGGGCGTCTTATTCCAACATTTAAACACACTATTACGCAATATTTTTAAAAGACAACATACATAAATACTTCATAGCCCTTGTTCTGAGATGTGTGCTGGTCTTGTGCAAAATATTGGAAATCAATAAAAATAACAATATAAATGTCCTTACTCTGGGGTGGAGTAGTGCATGGTCTGGGACCTATAGCAAAATTTGTGTTGGGGCCCAGAGGTACCGTTCCACCATCCTGATGCCCCTCTCTGCTCACAATAGAGCAGAGCCTCTTCTGAACATATGCGGACTAATGCATGTGCCAATGCGCACACCACGGACTGCCGTATTACTGCCGTATTACCAGAAGAGGTGGGAACGGAGACCTGGTAGGTGGGGGCAACCCAACATTGACGCGCCCCCCCCTCACCTCTGGGTGCTGTAGCTGCTGTAGCTGCTACACCACCTGCACCCATGCTAGTTACATCTCTGTTCTTACTGCCAAGGGCTACTAGTGATTACAGTGGCAATATTTGTGCTTTAGATTGTACACTACTTCTATACAAATGTTTTATTGTAATCTAAAGCCATTGTTATAAGGGATAAGAACTGTGCCAATTAAGTTGAATTGTCAGGCAGCACAAATTTAATTACAATGGAGGTGATTTACGAAGCAGAAAACGCCAGCTCCGCAGTGCAAATCCAGCTTTGGATGTGCTGTGCGCTTTGATAAGCACAAGTGTCCTATAGGTTCGCAGAGCAAGATGGCCACATTCGTGGAGGGGCAGAAGTTGAAGTGAAGTCGCTCCTAGAGAAGCAGTGCTGCGCATCATTTGGCTGAGCATTGCAAACACAAGACCTCATTTTGCAGAGTCAAATTATTATAAGGAGCTAAAGGGCGATGAGGGCACATTGATAAGGACGTTCTTTGCCGTGTATATCCATTCTCACTATTAGTGAGCACTAATCAACCCCAGGGTGGTTAGCGTAGGACTATTGTCTCTATGAAGGGTGGGGGAGGGTCGGAGGGGCACCCCTCCCAGAGTCTTCCAGCCTCTTGATGGAAAGCGTTGGGGTGTTCCCAACCCCCATGGCCGGTGGGGATGGGGTAATTAACAAGATTGGGACGTTTGAAGTGATGCCTTTGTCACCCTAGTGTTCCTATCATAGATACTTGTTTGAAGGACTTGTTCCAGTTCCATCTGCTCTCACTGCTCTTATTTGTATCCTAACTAGGGGCCTGATTCATTAAGGATCTTAACTTGAGAAACTTCTTATTTCAGTCTCCTGGACAAAACCATATTACAATGCAAGGGGTGCAAATTAGTATTCTGTTTTGCACATAAGTTAAATACTGCCTGTTTTTTCATGTAGCACACAAATACTTGATAGCTTATTTGTACACTGAAATTTAAGATTGATATTTATGTGCTACATGAAAAAACAGTCAGTATTTAACTTATGTGCAAAACAAAATACTAATTTGCACCCCTTGGATTGTAACATGTTTTTGTCCAGGAGACTGAAATAAGAAGTTTCTTAAGTTAAGATCCTTACAGAAGCAGCAGCATAATATTGCTATGTGCATTTTTTCCTTTTTGGCTATTGTTCAATATTAATTTTTCTTATCCTTTTTAGGCTAAAATTATAAATAAATAATTCACAAATAACAATAGCACCATTCAAAAAAGCAAAAAAAAAAATTTTGTGAATTGCATTCAAACCATCATCATCATCATCAACATTTATTTGTATAGCACCAGCAAATTCCATAGCAACATCCATTCTTTACAGTTTTCTTGCCTGTGATTTGGATTTGCTAAAACAAAGTCACACCCCCCCTTAGGGAGAACAGCATTACAGATTATTGTAAATATACCTTATTATTGTAAGGCTACTGTGATAAATATGTTTCATAAGAAATCATTCTAATTATTTCAAATTACTTATTTAAAAATGGATTATAAGAAGCAGGCAATCCAAATTGGAGATATTGTTTAGTTGAATGTATTTCCCCTAAATAGACAGGATAGTTTATGTACTTTATCTGCGATTGTGGATATGTGAATGTGTATATATTTTTCTATAATCCTGCATTTTTAATACAAATATTTGTTGTATTTACATGATATTGTGCATGCATTTTTTCCATTGTTTACTATATTTAGATATATAAATATATGTAGAATGAGGCAAAAACAGCACCATCACTTGAGTATAACAGAAAATGTTGAGCCACAAAAACCACATGCAGTTCAAAGTATCTCAGATACATATACACTCTTTGAATGATACAATTATATCCTGAGCAATGTTAACGGTCTTGTAAAGTGGAAAACTGCCGCACAAATGACGTTTAGTGATGTTATGCACCAATTTTTGTGCAAATGCACCTGCATTTACAGAGAAGCACATAGATCTGCCTTCCAAGGAGGCAGCATCCGCAAACGGTGCACAATTTTTCATTTTCTGATGGAAGGTGATGGGTAGATAGTAAATGTGATGAACTGAGCCTTCGTTATAAACCATTTAATATGCTCATTGTTCTGGCACTCCACTTTTGGAGTGCCAGAACAATGGCACATTGAAAGTTGGAGCCCAAAAACAATGACTCGTTGACACTTGGAGACCTAGAACAATGGCCCGGTGACACTTGGAGACCTAGAACAAAGGTCCACTGATACCTGGAGACCTAGAACAATGGCCCACTAGCACTTTGAGATCTAGACCAATGGCCTGTCACTTGGAGTCCTAAAACAATGGAACGTTGACCTTTGGACAGCTAGAACAATGGCACACTGACACTTGAAGAACTAGAACAATAGAACATGGACAATTGGAGCCCAAGAACAATTGCACACTGACACTAGGAGTACCAGAACAAGTGCACACTGACACTAGGAGTACCAGAACAATTGCACACTGACACTAGGAGTACCAGAACAATTGCACACTGACAATTGTGGCTTCAGAATATTGGCCCATTGACACTTTATTACATGTGTTACTATGGAACATTTGAATGCTTTTTTTACACTGGTAAAATGCCATATAAACTGACTGTGTCTGGAAAGTATGAAAGTTCTCATTGAAAATATAAGTGAGGCCCCATTTCCAACTCCTTAGAGGACACTCAAAATTCAACTCTTTTTGCACATAGAAAAAGCTCTGCAGCCCCACATGGGACATCTCTCTAAATGTGTTCTCTCCACCCCATATAATGTCATTAAAATATCTCATTTGCAAATTTAGATCTCATTTTGCATGAAAGTCAGACCCGGAGCTACCACTAGGCAGCTGTCTAGGGCATCGAGATTTGGGGAGAACCACCGAGGTGGCCGCCAGGCATTCAATTGAAGTTTTGATTCAATTCCATGCTGGTAGCGGCCGTGAATATGAATTAAAGTACCTTGAAAAGCTGCCGGCTGCAAGGAGTTGTTCATTTCATGGTGGATGTGAACTATTAATTTATTAGTGGTCGCTCTTTAATAATAGTAGTGGCGTCATGGTGGTGCCTATTAATTTGGGTGAGGTGATTTGGGGGCTATTAATTGAATGTAGGACTGAGTTTGGGGAGGAGGGCTATTTATTAAATGTGAATAATAATGTAACCCCCTGACACTGTGTGTGGTGTGGGGTGCAAAGGTTACACTTTAATGTTGAGGCTGTTTGGGATGGAATTAGTATTCACATTTAATAAATAGACATATTCCCCCAACCAGCCCCAACGTTAAAATAGTATTCACATTTATTAAATAAGCCTATTAATTTAATGTCGATGCTGGTTGGGGGAATATATGCCCATTTGCTAAATGTGAAATACTATTAATATAAATGTTGTGGCAGGATGGGGGGAATAGATCTAATTATTTATTTATAATGAATGGTATTAATTTAAGACTGGTCTGTGTAGTACCATAGATTGGGGGGCCCGGAACAGCTCATTGGAATGGGGCCCACTCTGGCAGCATAGCGCGGAAACCTGTCTAGAAATCCTGCTTTTGTCCTGGAATAATAAATGCAGAATATATGTGTGTGAGTGTCTGGGAATTGGGAGGAGCAGGGTCTGCCACGTTCTGAACTGAGACAATATTCATGAGAATGGAACCTATACATTCACTAGGAAACAGCAACCTCACTGGATGGGTAGGCTGAATTCTTATTATCATTGGGCCAGCCTACAATATGGCTGCTTCCACTGTGAATAGATAACAAGTGCTCTTTAACTTTTACCAGATCCTGGAAGAATTCTGATAAATCACAAGAAACAAATCTAATTGGAATGAAGGAGAATTATATCTCGTCAATCTTAACGCCTTTGAATTGATATGGGTCCCATGTTAATTAAAAATTAATACTATGGTTTCATGAACCTTGCCTTGCTTTTCATAATGTTCTGCAGCACAAATGTTTAACAGGTGAACAAAATTAAATCAATATAACCTAACATCTCATAGGACAGACGCCCATTGCTGGAAACCTCTAATTTGCATGCTGCAGCCAAAGACAAACAATGCTACATTGATTTGTTGTATTGGTGCAATCATGCCCATAATAAAACACTAAAGTATAAAAAAAAATGTTTATTAATCTTCCTTAATGGCATTTTTCCAGAACTAGAGGCATGGATAAAACCATAGGGGGAACTGTATTGGCTTATGGCTCAATGTAAAAATAAAAAAAATATTGGATGCCATTTTTTTTTTTTTTAAAAATTACTATTTTCCCCCAAGCTTTGTCCTTGGAAATGGAATGCAAGAGTTAAAGGCATGTTTTCTCGGAGGAACAATGCATTCTGCAGGGTTAGAGAAGATCTTGGATGCAGCCCCTGCAAAATGAGTTTTCACAACACTCCTCTTTTAACTCTTTCATTTCCTTAACACTCTCCTTAAAGGGAACAGCATCCATATATTTCATGATACCTTAAATACCCTTAAGGCAAAATTAATTTCGCTGTCTCTAAATCTCACTATAGCAATTTTATTATTCTAGTACTTATTATTGCTCTTTTAAATTAATGTGAACAAAAAAAAAATCTGAATTTTAACTTATTATCGTCACCACATTTTTTTTTTACTAGGCTTCCTATATTATACTGAATTTTGAAAATTCACACAAACCAGATCTCTCCCACACACACACAAAAAAAACCCTCCACAAATAATTGGTGCCATTATAAATAATATTAAGAACAGTAAAAAGTGATGGGGGCAGAGTAGTATTTCATACAAAGTAATAGCATTGTACAGAATGGAAAAGTGTGCAAAGGATTCTGGGTACAGTCATACATATTCATGAGTTTACATTGTGATGCAGTGAATTCAGGGACAAGCTGGGATCCTGTACGAGGCATGCGAATATAATGTTACAAATGCCTATCTCATAGATATATATATAAGGACATTTGTGACATACAGGATCAGACATATATATGTATACAAATAGCACTTACAGAAGTCAGCTACTTCTGTGCTATAATTAATTTTTTTTAGATATTTGTAAAATTCACCTACTACATTTTAATTTATCTTTTTGGTGTTTGAGAGGAGAAAAACCTAGTTTTAACAGGGTTTTTTTTGCTGTGTAATTTCCTGTCGTACTCACGTGAGACTTTGTTTAAGAAGACCACAGGAATCTATATAAATATATTCCAACATACCTTTTCTGAAGCCAGAGGATACAAAGCATTTTTTTGTGCAGATCCGTTGGGAGGTAACAGCCGTAGGGAGCTCTATGTTTGTGAACAGGCAGCCAGGGAATGCTTAATCCACTGTCTGATTGCCTTGAAAATCTCAGTCTGTGGGTGACATAAGATGGGATACATTATACATATCAACACACTCTTGTTCTGTTCTTCTGGTTTCTGCATTCTGCAAAGAGAAAAAAAAATCTTAAAGTGAAACCTGGGAGAATAAGTTTAGTTTCTTTGATGTGGATATCATTAGTGATATTGCCTGTAATGTGTGTATTGCATGCACCTTTTTTTTTTTTTTTTTTTTAATGTAATAAAATTCAGTTATTGAAAACGATAATAGTAAGTTTAGTTTTTTTAGAGAGTTTTTTTTTGTGTGTACGTTCTTTAAATGCTGTAAAATTGAGAAGGGACATAGCTCAGCAGCAAAGGGCATGGACGGAGCGACAATAACGCCATTTTGAACACTGGCAGCGTCTTGCGACCTTGGACAGCTCACTTTGTCTCCTTGGTCCTGGGCACTGTAAACTAGACTGTAAGCTCAGTTGAGCGGACAATCTGCGCCTGTAAAATTTTCTGTGTACACCACCGCGTAAGCAATATTACAGCAATAAAGTAAATATTCATGGACATAAAATAATTCTTTAAAATGATTATTATTAATCATACTTTGTGTAGGGGTTGCCCTTATGCCCTTTTGAAGTTATATCAGATCAATATGTATACTTTGCATTTTCTTGTTGGCTAATATCGATGCCCCCTGTTTTTTTTCTATTGCCTGGTCAATGCCATTCAGTGTTGCTCTGCAGTGGTGTCCAGATAACGCCACACAACAAGCATTGTGGGGACCCGTACTGAAGTAGTTGGTTCCAGAGGCTGTAAGAAAAACATTGTTCATGTGTTCCTAAGTCAAAGTGCATGTGCCGGTCTTCTAAGTAGTAAAGTCGCGAGTTGCCTGCAGGTGGGTTGGATTGTCAAAGTCTCCTGTGAATGTGAAAGACAATCCATTCACATCTAAGTTCTACTTCAAGTAATTAAGAAAAGATAGAGGGAGATGAAAGAGTTTAAGGCTAGGTACACACTGAAGAATTTTCTGATCAATGTGTTATCTCAAACAATTGTACCTACGACTGAAGGTCTTATGATTCATCCATACACACTGATACGATTTACCTTCAGAACTGTACTCTTCATCTGGTCCTCCATCCGGTCCTATAGTCCAGAGAATGACAGCACAATACTCATTCATTCATTATTGTCACATTATTACACTGATTAAAATGTTTTGTTATAGCTATCTACATGTCCTAATGAATTTCGTTAGCTTCTGTGACTCTAAATCGAACAAATGAATCATTCCTTCTACAGCACATTTATTCAACGGGACATTCATCACTAGCATTGACTGAAAAGATCATGACTGTGTAAACTCTATGGAGAACGTGAGCATGAGTGCATACACACTACATGATCGGTCAGTGATTGGTCGGAAAATATTAAACAGTACGACCAACCAAATTAGCCGACAATCGACACTTTGGAACGACTTTTCGACCATTGTGTCACTATACTCACTATCCCGACTTCCGACCGAACGGTGGTATGTCGGCTGTTATTCTTCAGTTACTGGATGAAAATGCTCCAGTGTGTACGCAGCCAAAGAAAGTGTTGTTTCCTTATAATCCCCAACATTGTTTACCACACTTGAATGTTTAAAGCATGGTCTGCTGGTCGCTTATCTTATGTAAAGGTGACAAGCTTGCCCCTTCTTCATTAATTAGTTTGAACATGATCCATCTTCTGTGTGCATAGAAGATTGAGAGATAATAGACCATTGACTCTAAAAATTCTTAATGCTCAAGGTGCCAAAATATGGGGTTTTCTTAGTAGATGGAACTTGCTGGTGTGTGGCTTATGATAAATAAATGCAACTCAGTCTCTTAAACAGTACACACTGCAGAGCCCCTGCTGAATTGTATATAGAGCAGTGTTCCATCTGGAAACCAGTACACAATGCAAATCCTTAGTACTATGACTAATATATATTGCCGAGATCCCATCCACATAGTACTTACATTTCCTCTATTTACAGCACATGCCTGCTTTGTGCAGCACAGTGTCCAGTGAGGAAGACACCATCAAAATGGCTCCTGCAACTTACACTTTTAGGGCCTGAGTCATTAAGGAAAGTAAGACAAAAAAATAAATGTTCTCTGGGACAAACCATGTTACAATGCAAGGGGTACAAATTAGTTTATTATTTTGCACATAAGTTAAATACGTTTTTATATGTAGCACACAAATACTTGATAGCTTATTTGTACACTGAAATGTAAAGTTGATCTAGGACATGCCCTACCCCAAATATAAATCTGTCCCCACATTTTATATTTACCTCCCCCTCCAATACAACATGGTTGTGCCCAGGTGCAAAGTTACTCCTTTTTAATGTTGTGCTCTCCTTAATTAGTCAGACTCATGGGGGGTATTCAATTGTTAGCAAGACCGCTGAAATACTCGCGCTCAAAAGATATTACTGAGCTGCGAGCTGAAATTCAGCGAGTAAATTACCGTATTAATGGTATTTACGCGCAGGATTACCGTATTAACGGTAATATTCTTTGAGCGCGAGTATTTTAGCGATCTCGCTAACAATTGAATACCCCCCTTATACTCAATGTGCAGTCCCTACTGGAAAATTAACGTTAATATCTCCTTTCAATAGTATGGAGTCCCCAGGGGGTCATTGTAGTTAAGATTTTTGCTGTAACTGAACAATGACATTCTGGTAAATGCCATCCACCCCTCTCATGGCAATTCTCAGATAATCCCCAACCCACCTGCAGCTTGGACTATCTGAGCCTGAGTCATCAAGGAACGTGATTGCTGATTTTGAGTGTATTGTACCCAAAATCACTCTGCGTAGGAGCAGGACCGGCCCATACGCTGGTAAGCACAGTCCTGTCCGCTCCATCTTCATGCGTAAAGGACACTTACTACAGCCTACGATTCTGTGGAGGGAACGGGGCAGGGAAGGGGCATTCGGCCATAGTTAATTTACAGTAAGAGCGCGTTAAACTCAAGCGCACACAGCAGCGTCCGAATCAAGCTCTGGGCATCGCAACGTTACTTGTTTTTCTGATGTATCTCTTGCTCCAGCTACAGGGCTGGTCTAAGTCCCGATTACTAGTTATGTCGTTATCGTATGCACGCTCGAACATGTGTCTGTAATCAAGAGCAACTGTAAAAATGTATTTTATGGTCAGTAGACATTAATATAATAATTTTAAAAAAAAACAACACATTTTTTAAACTGTTTTATAACTAA
Organism: Mixophyes fleayi; assembly: GCF_038048845.1. Taxonomy (NCBI): domain Eukaryota; kingdom Metazoa; phylum Chordata; class Amphibia; order Anura; family Limnodynastidae; genus Mixophyes; species Mixophyes fleayi. The sequence continues at coordinate 125,546,399 of NC_134408.1, read as the reverse complement.
TGTCTGTTCCTACAAGGTGACATTCATTTAATATATTTTTATTTTTCTGTGCGTTCTTTAGTAAGTTTATATTCTACATAGGTATTGTACATATCCTGCAGTGTCTGGTCTAGTAGAACAGAGTAAACCAACACCCGTAGTCATCACCACATGTCTTCACATCCGCTCCTTGATGACGTCGGGAGTATGCAGAGCCAATTTACATCATATTAAAAGAAGCACACGTTGCGCTCAGTATACGTGCTTTAATGACTCAGGAATGTGGGTGGAAAGATAGAGCTGACTACACTGATTCTACCATATGCTTTCATCCCAAGGCTACATCTGTGTGGAGTGAATGCTACAGTCTGGAGTCCAGTGATTGACCTGAAATCTGCCATGTACCAGGTTTGTATTGGGATATGGATACTTAAGTAGCACCTGTTGCTTACACACAATGCGGGCTTCATTTACTAAGCGCACTGGATGCGCACCACAAAGCCCCTTGTTTATTCACTGGTTCACCTGGTTAATACGCACCGCACACAAGAGGTGCTCTGTGCAAAGGTATAAATGTAACATCAAAGGCCAGACCTCTGATCACTTTAGAACCACTCTGATTAAATGAACCTTTTACATTTATCTCCTAAAATACTGTTTGGTTTAACCTCATTGATGGATTATTTTAATAATGAGAGGGGAAAACAGGGCTGTTTTATTACAAGTGGCGCTTATTACATTGCTTGAAGCTTGTCTAGAAATGCCCTTGTCCAGCGAAGCACAACATGAAGGCAGAAAAATTGGTCCCATTAAAACTTAAGGATGAGAAGACTGACAGATCTAAGGTGGTCCTGTTGTGTAGTGAAAATGGGCATGTGCCCCTCTTCACAGCAAAAATTAAGCCTTCTTCGCCCTTCCACAAAATGAATAGTTTTTGCTGCTGAAAAGAATCATACCAGTGTGTCTACTCCTTATTTGTAAGAAACGCCCTTACTCTGCAAAGGCTAATCAGAGTCGGGGCTAGTTGCCCTGCTTTCTGATGGGGCTACTGAAATAGAACAATGGTAGGTTGTTGGTATTTGGGAAGGAGCTTCCCAAAGACTGTTTTCAGGCTGTAACAAAAGCTGGTATAAGGGTCCTTGGGGTTATGAATGGAGAGAGAAGGGAGGACTCTATTCATCAGGCCCATTCCGTGTCTTCCAACATACCAGACACTCTGCTGGTAATCAGGAGTCGCACCTGTAAGGTGTTGATAAAAAGCTACTGGGCAGTTTCCTCACTCTCTCAGCACCTGGGGAACAGGTCAGGTGCCTGTAGAGAGTCATTGCAATTTGTTGTCAGTAAGTAATGTGATTTTGTATGTGTGGGACATCAGGTCCTTCACTTTAGAGAGGGTATTCCATGTGTTTTAGTTAGAAGCCAAACAGGCTATGATTTTGATTATGTTTTGTTTATTTTGATGCTGGTTAATAAAACTAACCAATGCTATTTTAGCCAAGCTACTGGAGAGGTGTGATATATTTGGCTGATGTGCGTGAAGTGCAGCCGGACTTCAGGAGACAGTGCTCCCAATCCGATCTTGTTACATATATATATATATATATATATTGTGAGAAAGAGGGATACTTGCCACAGTTCCCCTATAAGGGAACAGGTAGGAACACAGTCTGCAGCAGCAGGCTGCAGACAGGGTTAAGTTTTCCCTAGGTTCCTCTTTTAGCATATACACACACAGGTGTTCCACGTGGGTGTAATCAGTTTGCTTTGCTGTGATTTGTTGTAGTGCTTGGGTGGAGGATAAAGGCACTGTCTGTATGTGTGAGTGGGACCACCAATGCCAGTAAGTGGCCGGCTTGCAGACAGGGAAGTTATGTCTAGCCAGATGTAGGTGGTGGGGATTTTTGTGTGCTGTTTCTGGATATGATTGCTGAACCAGCGCTGGAACTGTTTACCATCCTGACAACTGCTAATAAACAGTTAAATGGTTCAGCATACCTGTGTCTGATTCCTGTAAATGCTGTACTTTCTCACAATATATATATATATATATATATATATATATATATATATATATACTAACTAGCTTTCAAAACTTACATTTTGAAGGAATTGACATTTTTTTTAAACAAGGTATGGTAAAAAAATTATTAAAGTATGTATTTCAGACATCACTAATGTTGCAATCCAGTATTACTGCTTGAAAGTACTGATTTATAATTCCTTATTTATCTATGACTGCAAAGCTCCAAATTCAGCAGCCATTACTGCCAACATTTGCATTAACACAAATTGCAGCAAGATTAGTGTAATTCCACTCTACATTTTCTCATAAAGTCTATATGTTTGTAGCCCGTAATTCTACATCACTTGGAGGCTTTAAGGAGGGCACCCTGCTGGAGGGTGGAGATTTGATTTTCATAGTGCAGCCAGTGGTACAGATGGGTCTTCTGTTTACAAATTCCAACAAGGACTCCATTACTTCACTAGACAGAGATCACTTGGTTCTATCACGACGCTGACACCTGTCCAACAAACTGCAATACATAGTGCATCTGCAGAGGGGCAACCCTAATGCTGATGTTTTGTACAGTACTTTGCTGTTAATGATGGGTCCCTGCAACACCTCCTCTATGAGTAATGCCTTTATATGCAATGACCCCATGGAGGGACGGCAGGCACTGTCAGTGCCCTGTGTAATAAACAATGTTCTCAGCCAATCAACTCAGCCATAGTTAGCCATGCTGGCCTGGAACTGCTCTATAGTCTAACTGAGGCTGCTGTGATTGAAGCTTCACTTGTCATCCGGCAATTGGGTGATGATGAGAGGGGCTGTATTCTTTACAACTGCTTTTCTCTTTACCTTCCTGCTGTAAAGGGGAAAGTGCAGATAATCAGGGACAAGTAGGGGGGAGAAAGACTGGCTGAGACAGGGAGGACGGGAGGTAGCTGAGGGACTGGGGAAGAGAAGAGAGACATCAAGCTTAGGGAAGAAGAGAGAACAATTAGGGGGAAGAATAGAGATTTTGGAGAGAACAAAGAGCTTGGAGAACAGAAAGGAAAAGGAGAGAGAACTGAGGGAAGAAGGAGAAAGAAGATACACAGAGGAAAGGGCTGAGGATAAAAAGGAGAGCTGAGGGGAGAAAAGAGATTTGGTTGTAGGAAGTGGACTGGGGAAGAGAGGGCTTGGTGGAGGATAGAGATAGCTTTGAGGAGAAAAGTGCTTCCATTGGCAACAGGTGACCAAGTCTGCTGGTGGAGAGAACACGGTGGGAAGAGACCAGCAGAGTAAGCCCAGAAGAAGAAGGAATTGGATCTCATGACAGAGCTGGAACATGTGCAGCTGACAGAGTCAATATAAGTTGTGCGTGACTGTTTTGTCTGTAATGTAAAGTATTTTGTAAAGTGTTTATTAAATCTACTGTTAGTTGTACTCTTGTTATTTAATAACATCTTGCACAATGTGAATAAGCAGCAGTTTGTTGCTCACCAACAAAAACAGCCTGAAACAAGCTTATAGCAGCAAGTTTTAATATAATCATTTTATATAGTTGGGATAAACTCCCTCTAGAGTTTTTGTGCCGTTGTTATTTTCGGCAGCCTGTGCGGATTTCCATTAGGCCCTTATTGCAGTATCTGACCCCCAGTTTAGATTCCAGTTGTTCTTCCAGCTTCATCTTTCTGGGGGCAGCACATGCTTGAGATAGATACCCCCTCACCTGTCTGTCAGGAGGGGCAATAACTGGTAGTTTATTTCTTTATGTCACTGCAACATGACTTTCCTGTTGTGTAAGACAAAACATAAGGACATTATTGCACAATTTCAGCACTTCACAAATTATTTTCCCTGAAAGATCTTTTAATGAAATAGAGCACATCCACCATAACCAGTGCCAACCGTTTAGATATTAAATGTAAGTAGAAAAAAAATGTTAAAAAATATTTTTAATTCAAATACACTGGCAAAACAAAACCACATTATCACACACACACATTGTGACATACATAGAAATAAATCCTAGTGGTTTATAAATAATATTTCTCTGTTATAATAGAGGAATTGCCAACCTCCACAAAGTGTGAAGATCAAAAGGTTCACAACCTCATCCAAGAGGTAAATAAGGTAAATAAATATATGTGTTTTGTATTATCAAATAAATCAGCCATATCAAATTGGTGATAGTTACCATTCACTTGTCCAAATGGCACTAGAGAGTCCACACCACGTTGTTTAAACACACACCGATAGTTGCACACAGATTCCTTGTACACTTAGAAAAGAGCATTTTATTCAGCTCTCTGTGTATATGCTACGCTCTCTCCCAAGCCTCCAGGCAGCACAGCAGAGAGCTGTGGATTATAGAGGAAGCTGGTCTGGGAGCAGTGCAATATCTTGGCTCTGTAGACGAGTCTACTTATTAGAATGGAGACCTCACTCTTGGACCAGATCTACTGGTCCAAGAGTGAGATCTATAGATCTACTGCTATGTGGTCAGGGGGATTCCTGCTCGGGAGAGAACATAGCTAATAAAACTGGGTGCTGAATAAAATGATTCCTCCATAGTAAATAGGGCTTTGTGGAAACCATGTTTATTTGTTTTTTGCTAAGTACACAGTGAATAAGCAAAAATGATAACATCAGATGGCCTGGTGACAAGTCATCCTTAAGTATTTCCTTGCTGGCTTATTTTGGTGGGTTCTCCAATAATCGTTTAATTTCAGGTGGAAGCAATTGGGTATCTAGCTCTCTTGTGATACCTCTTCCATATACACCATTATTCACAAGGGTCAAGGCTGATCTGAAAAATTGGGACCTCACCTCAATTCACCTGGTTCAATCTCCTTTATTAAATGTGTAAAGAGATTAGATATTCATTTTGTCTAGATGGGCAACCAAAGCTGATTAAAATGAGATCAGGGACACCCATCAATTTGATCATCTTCACCCTCTATTTGTGAATTTACCAAGAGCCACTCATAAGTGAGCAGACTGAAGCATGCCACTAAAAAAGGAAGGAGGATTTGCCCTGAAGAGCTTACAGTCTAATTAGGTATTTGTAGACATATACAGACAGACAAGTAGGTCAAATGTGCTAAGCATTTAAAAGTGCTGATCACAATTTAAGGTACACGAAGTACAGTCATGGCTTGGCTTGGCTTTGCAACAGTACCAATCAATCTGTAAGATAAGGTTTCAGTTGTCATTTGTAGATAGATGTTGGCAGAGATTGATGCAGGGCAAGAAGGATGGAATCTCACAGATGTATTTTAAGGAGTAGCATATGAACCTAAAAATGTGTAAACACACGGAGTTAATCCATAATGAAGGCATGGGACTCCTGATTAAACAGTCTGCTTCATTCAGTGTAAATCATTAGTGAAATTGCATTAGCATGAAAGATAAGAGACAGTTACAACATCCTCCTTAATATATAATAACTGCAAATGACACTGGGGGCTGCTTGGTTGGCTTAACATAAACCACAGGAGAAAAAGGAGCAGGTCGATTTCACGTCATCTTAAAGTGATAGTCCCAGCAGGATGAAATAACTTGTAAACAAGTTAGCATTAGGACATAACCACACAGAATGCTTGTAGCCGTCACCATCATTTTCGATAGAAGTGTATCAAGCTTCTGGTGTACTCAATAGCAGATATTTTCCCAACTCCAATTATGTCGCTTTTAGAACAATAGCAAGCCATTAATATAAAATGTTTAACACATCACCGCAACATTATTATATAGACCCTACTATATAAGAAAAATGGTATTGACATGTATCCTGAGATACAAATGAAGATTACTTTGCACATATATTGCATTTGTCCCATGGCTAAGAGACTATGTGCGAAGATTAATAAATGGCTGTGTCTGAAGGGCAATATTTCAATCTGTACATTTTAAGCACTGTGGCAAAATTCAGGGATTTTCCTTTATGTCTGAGACAGCGCCACCTAAGTTTGCTAATTGATTATGTAGAGAAGGCCCAGGTTTCATGTTTTGCCCCCATAGGACCTTGTTACTAGAAAAAAAGAAAGCATATTGAATTACAAGTTTCTATCAGGAACTTGATGGGCAATTTGTTACCCTTCCGATTCGCCACTTTATACAGTGACTGAAAAGGGCAGAAGCAGAAGAGAAAGCTGTCTAAGGCAAACGTGTTTGTAAGGGCACATCACCTTGTTTCATTCTTTTGTTTTGTGTCAATTCCATGCATATCGGTGCTAAAACCACCGATCAGTCTCCACCTCCTACGATACTGGCTAAATTGATGGAGCACAGATGTGGCAGAATTAATTGAGCACCGTTCTGACAATATTAATGAGGCATAGATCTGACATAATCAGCAGGGATAGACATTGCTGATCAAAGCTGTAACATGTAAAATATTGTGGAGAGCACACGGTTTGGAGAAGGAGCCAAAGGGTTGGGAAGGGCTTAGAGTGGTGCAAATTGATTGAGGAGGCATGGATATGCAAAACAGTGGCTGTGGATTTAACAGAGTTGTTGTTTCTGTATTTATTAACACAAATATCCATTTCAGAGGATGCATTCACACTAACTTAGCAAGGGCAAGATACTATGGCAAGAATATACAATATTTGTTTTGTATGATATAGCTAAAAAAGTATCTATTACATATACAGTGCATATATGAAGAACAATACTGTGAATTAGTGAACACTTGTGTGGCTCAGCAAGTAATGATATGCTAAGTGCAAGCACAGTACTATGCATACAATCCCAATGCCCACCATATACTGTTCTATGCCCATTACATTATACAGCCCCATGCTACCTGGTCACTCAGTGCAGTGCCTGCACCAGAAATGTATTTTTGATTGTAGAGCAGACCTCCAACCTGGTATTTAGAGTAGAGCTAACCTCTAATTCATGTGGCTACAGAAGAGCAGGCTCCATTATTTTGGCTAAAATAGCATAGTCCCCTTATTCTGTTGGCTAGAACAGAACAGACCTCCAATTTTGGTGGATAGTGTACAGCAGCCTCAATTATCTGGTAGTTAGTATTGAGCAGACCCCACAATCTATTGGATAGTGTAGACTAGCACTCCAAATCAGGTGGTTTGTGTAAAGATGACCGGCCAATCTGGTGGGTAGTGTAGAGCAGACCCTATATGCTCCACCCCTGAAAATCAGTCGGGACTATGTTGGTATATTTAATATAAGAAAGTGTCCCCATAATCAAGGGAAGCAGTGCTGGTATAATTAGGAGGGTGTCACGCTTCAAAGAAAATCACAGCTATGGAGTCCAGGATGTGATGAAGCATAAGGTTTGCTTAGAAAATACAAATAAATAGTACGAACCAATATAGTTCAAACTGCACAGGGATTTCTGATAAGACTGAATTCTGGTTGCAAGGAATACCGCAGATACAGTTAGCAAGGTAAATGGAGAGAGATCCAGAGAACAGGAGGCAGAGGCTGGTGACTCGGAACTGGGTGACACCTTGGAACTGGAGGCAGAGGCTGGCACCTTGGAACTGGAGAGCAACTCGGAACTGGAGGCAAAGGATGGCACCTTGGAACTGGAGGCAGAGGCTGGCACCTTGAGACAGGCAGCTGGAACTGGCACCTCAGGACAGGCGGCTGGAACGGGCGCCTCAGAACAGGCGGCTAGAACTGGCAGGTTAGGCCTCACCCCAGTGAGCGGAACAGGCTGTAATTGGGAACGGGAAGTGAAGCGCAAACAAACCCAGAATGTGGAGAGAAATAAACAGAAGATGGTTTTGTGGGCTGTTGAGGTCTGCAGAGAGGACAATCTTGTAAAAAGTGTATATTACTGGCACAGTAGAGGCATAATTTATTAGTTCTTCGCTCCTCTTCGGTCAGATGGCCGCATGGACCAGCTGTAAACCTGCAATTAGTTACACCATTGTTCTTGGTAAACGCATTATTAAGAGATGAGGTTTGCACTTATTCAGCGGCACCAGAACTGGGATAGAAAAAATCTGACAGTCTCCAGAGTGGGTCCATAAGTAAGGTAGAAAACTGAGCCAACTTAGAGAGAGAGCATAGTAAAATTATGTCTGCTTGTAGAGTCTGTAGCATAGGTAGTTCAGTAATTTGTGAGACAGATATGTTGCGAGAGGAGACAAATGAAAAACAATTGCAGAAGAGTCCCAGGGGAAATCTTTCACATGGCTCCAAAGCTGTCTTTTTGGCTGGTCATACTGTCATGCTAAAAAGTAAATCACAGCTATGGAGTACGGGATGTGATGAAGCATAAGGTGTCTATTGCTTAGAAAATACAAATAAGTAGTATGAACCAATATAATTGAAACTGCACAGGGATTTCTGATAAGGCTGAATTCTGGTTGCAAGGAATACTGCAGACACAGGTAGCAAGGTAAGTGGGGAGAGATCAGAAGAAGTGGTGCTAACAGCAAAATGGGAAGATCCGAGGGCACAGGAGCAGCAGGAGAACAAAACCATAGGAAGGGCAACAAAATAACAATAACCAGCACAGGAGAGGAAAGGAGGCAGGTATAAATAGGGAACACCCAGGTGCAGGAGATAGTTAGTGAGACAGGTTAACCCTAGTAATAACAAAGAAAAAGGCACAATAGTAGCACCTCTGGTGAACAGAGGTACTGCCCGCTAACATAATAAAACAAGTTCAAGGTCCTGGAGGCAGGAGCTGCCAATATGCAGCATGCAACGCAAAGGGGGCTGCAGGCAGATCCTGACACAGGGACACCATGGATGCTAAAACAGCTTGCTCCACTACTACCCCGGGGTCTATGTGGTCTTTCTACAAATCCTGCCCCGTTGCTTAGTCTGAGATTTTAAAGTAAATGCTTATCTGTTAAGAAACTAATATTGATTTCAAGTTTTCAAGATGATTTAAGTATCTACATTTGGGTAGCACGATGGCTTAGTGGTTAGCACATCTGCCTCACAGCACTGGGGTCATGAGTTTGATTTCTGACCATGGCCTTAGCTGTGTGGAGTTTATATGTTCTCCCTGTGTTTGCGTGGGTTTCCTCCCACACTTCAAAAACATACTAGTAGGTTAATTGGCTGCTATCAAATTGACCCTAGTCTCTCTGTCTGTGTGTGTGTGTGTGTGTGTATGTTAGGGAATTTAGACTGTAAGCTCCAATGGGGCAGGGACTGATGTGAGTGAATACTCTGTACAGTACTGCGTAATTAGTGGCGCTATATAAATAGCTGATGATTATGATGATGTTGTTATGGCTGACATATTAAGATAAGTAAATATAAAGTTTTGGTAAAATATAGTTCTTTTCACGATTTTAGGGGTGAGTATCCAATTGGCAGAGTACTATTGCTATGGTCCTTCAGACTAATAATAATTCTCTTTTGTCTTCGTAACCATTGCAATGTTGAAATGTTTGCAAAGGCTTGCATTGGCCTTTACAGCTAGTAAACCATAATTGATGGTATTGTCCCCACTTAAGAGCACATCATTTTTCTTTGAACGCATTGTAAGTAAAAAACGCATATGTACAATGTGCCTGGTGTGCATGCTAAGTCGGGCTGATCTCAAGAAACGTCCAGGTCTGCAGCTGGCACATATACAAGGTTGACATCTGGGGGTAAATGTATCAAGCTGAGAGTTTTCCGGCGGGTTTGAAAAACCAATCAGATTGTAACTATCATTTGTTTAGTACATTCTACAAAATGACAACTAGAATCTGATTGGTTGCTATAGGCAACATCTCCACTTTTCAAACTCGCCGGAAAACTCTGAATTTGATACATTTACCCCCAGATGTACATTAAACATACTTCTGTATGAGGCCATACTCTGCATATGAGGCCAGGATGTATGTCGCAGAGTATATGCCGTATTTCTCAATACAGATAGCTCATAGAAACTGATGCATTATTGTCACTTAAATTCTTAACAGCTCCATTCACGGATCAAGGATGTTGACAATTGAGTGCTGCAATTATAATTACGTAATGACCTAATGTCCCATCAGTAAATTACTAAAATATAATGTAACATATGTCAAAAAATATATTTTTTTATTTCTTAACATAGAAAAATAAAATTAAAATGTGTCCAGAGCTGTAACCCAAAAATACAAAGCAAAACAAAACAAAACTTTATTCCTCTATCAATCTGGAAAAAATAATGTTTCTTACAGTGTATACTTGCAGTATTAGTAATAATCGAGTATAGCTTTTAGAAAATGTATTTTCCTTATAGCGTGTGCTTTCAGTGTTACTAATTAAATGTGCTGATTCGACTTAAGCAATCAAATAGTGATTCACTAGAAACACTCCAACAGCTGTTGCCTTAACACGTCTGAGTGCAATGGAAATCTTCTGCTTCTTTGACACAATGGTTGTAAGGCTTAAAAGTAAGAAATACGGATATACACATATCATATGGTCACAACGCAAATGAATTAAGAACAATCAGCTAAAGAAGGCAGTCCACAAATAGCCAATCAGAAGGCAGCTAATGAGAATGTTTAGATAATGCTGCTGATCGTCATTACCAATGGCAATGGTAACCAGCGTCTCTTCTTTCTTTTGTCAGTATCTAGCTGGTCACATGGCAGCAGGCTGCAGCCTTTATAATTCTCTTCCTTTCTACCACTTGTGCTGGTGTTACTTTGTCTGAACCAGTGTGTTGTGTCTACGTATCCTGGGTAAATCTTCTGTTGTGGCCCGGACCGGTATATTGGACCCTGCTTCTTTCTCCTGCCCTTGACCTCAAATTGTTATAGGATTTGCTATGAACCTCTGCCTGCCCTGACCTTGGACTAATCATCATACTTGCTATTGACCTCTGCCTGCCCTGACCTTGGCCTTATCACCATACTTGCTATTGACCTCTGCCCGCCCTGACCTTGGCCTTATCACCATACTAGCTATTGACCTCTGCCCGCCCTGACCTTGCTCCGATTACCAAATTTACACTTGACCTCTGCCTGTCCTGACCTTGGCCTAATCACCATACTTGCTATTGACCTCAGCCTGTCCTGACCTTGGCCTAATCACCATACTTGCTATTGACCTCTGCCTGTCCTGACCTTGGCCTAATCACCATACTTGATATTGACCTCTGCCTGTCCTGACCTTGGCCTAATCACCATACTTGCTATTGACCTCTGCCTGTCCTGACCTTGGCCTAATCCCCATACTTGCTATTAACCTCTGCCTGTCCTGACCTTGGCCTAATCACCATATTTGCTATTGACCTTTGCCCGCCCTGACCTTGCCCTGATTACCAGATTTACTCTTGATCTCTGCCTGCCTTGACATTGGCCTGAATACTGGACCTTGCTCATGCTTGCTGGCTGTCTTTTTGAACTCGGCCTATTTCCCAGATCCCAAAAATCACCACATGTCTCTCACTGTGTCCCGTCAACAAAATGTAGCAATATGTATACTTAATAAACGCCTACTACCACAAGTTAAGACCTGGGGGTAATTGAGAAACATATTGCATTTTTTGGCAAGGGGCTGCTATAGACGAAGACCACATGAAGCAGTTCTAGGGGTTTTATTATTTCAACTCATATTGCCATAACAACTCGGAGTATTCCTAAGTCCTTTTCCATCTACGTTGTCCTCAACTGTATTCTAATTAATTTGTAAGAAGTAAGGTTACTACCACGGCCTAGGTGCATGACCTTATATTTATTATTAAATGTAATCTGCCATTTCCCAGCCACATTTACTGCTTTGTGCAAAAAGGTAATTTTTTGTAGCAAGTTGAAACCACTCTGTACTAATAACCCTACATAGCTTAGTGTCCTCAGCATCTATCAGAATTTACCAACTTGCTAAATTATTTAAAATGCTTTTGTCAGGAAGCACACAGGAAGTATAGCATTCACTTAGTCAGACTGAGCTAACACCACCTGCATCGGAGACGCAGAGTCTAATGGAGGGTATGTTTTCATTAGGGACACCCGCAAGAAATTATAGGCTTAGCTAGTATCCCTCCATAGGCCTTTGTGCAGGTATCAGACGTGACTGGCGGGGATGATACCAGGCGTGAATGCTTAGGTACATATAGAACAGTAGTGGCGGCGGCCACGGGCACCGACACGACTCTCTTGGTCCTGCTTGTGGCGCCCTGGCTGTCGCTATGACGACCGGGGCGTCACTTCTGGTTTCTCCGTCCCGAGTGCCTTGGCAACAACCGGGACGCTTCGTTCTCTCTGCTGCCGCACCCGGCCAGCTGTCAAACAGCCAGGGCGCGTGCGTGCAGGGCTCTGCAGCATCAGTCAATTATGGCTGATTAGTTAGGTATCTGCTGACGCTCTGCTTTGTCATTGGCTTTGGGCTTGCACATTAATTATACCACTGCTGGAGCACTGGCAGGGCTCTTGCCTTGATTAGTCACCTGTACTATTTAAGGCAGTGAGGACTGGGCCTCACTGCCGGTTATAGCGTTCTGCCTCAGTACTGCTACCTGCTCCTGTGTTTGATTGTTGTTTAACCCTTGGATTGCTTTCCCGTGTATGATCTTCTAACTGTACCTGGACTCTGAACCATAGCCTGTGACCCTGACCTTCTGTCTGTACCTGGACTCTGAACCATAGCCTGTGACCCTGACCTTCTGCCTGTACCTGGACTCTGAACCATTGCCTGTGACCCTGACCCTGCTGGTATCTGACATCTCCACCGGTGCTCTGTCCAGTCCGCAGATCTCTGGCCTATCCTGCCCTGTGCATTACCTCCTGTACCTGTGCGCCGCCGTGTTAGCATAAACTTGTACTACTCTGAGCAAAAGTCATGAGGGCATCCGAGTACCTGTGAGCATAATCAGTCTCTACGGGAAAGGCGGCTGCTAAAGGTGAAGACCTCTACCCCTTGTTCTACAAGTTTATGCTGCAATGGTGACCATAACAGAATAGCTGTAATTACAGGAACGCACTGGAAGATGTAATGACCAGGAACACACTGGAATAGCTGTAATTACAGGAACACACTGGAGGGTGTAATGACCAGGAACATACTGAAATAGCTGTAATTACAAGAACACACTGTAGGATGTAATGACCAGGAACACAATGGAATAACTGTAATTACAGGAACACACTGGAATAGCTTTAATTACAGGAACACACTGTAGGGTGTAATGATCAGAAACACACTGGAATAGCTGTAATTATAGGAACGCACTGAAATCTGCAATCCTGGAATAAAGGCTTTGTTGAACCTTAAACTCATCACAGTGATTTGTGTTGATGATAGATGGCGGAGTTAATAATAAGATGGGTCCAAGGTCTTGTAGGAATGAGCAAAGGAGGTAAAGGACCCATGAGAGCTAGTCGTGGGACTTTGTTTTATTGAACATATACATGTTGTGTCTGCTCTCAAAAGAATTTTGATAGAAGTGATTACTACACTGAGAACTGCTAGGTGTATAAGAGATATTCACACTCTTAAAAAGGAATAGTATTAAACTTCAAATATGCATAAATGCTTATCCAGCACTGGATTCACTTCAGTGTGAACTAAAACCTGGAGAATCTGTGATTCACGGATGTTGGGTAACCCAAGGTCTATTGTGTATAAATATTTGACATAGGCTGGGTAATGTCTCTCTAGGGAAGGTCCTCCTTATTGCATCTTTGTAATCTGTGGTGATTGTGATAATAAAAGTGGTGGATCCTAAAGAGGATTCCTCCATTATAGTGGGTCCTTAATAATATAGAGTCTGTAGTGTCTCTAAATGAGTATAGGTACATGTATTCTTCCAGTGTCTTCCTTAAATCCTGATTGCCCCCACATGTCAAGAAAGCAACCAAGATGAACCAGAACACTGTGACAACATGCATGTGAGCACATCAAGCACATATATTGGGATATCAACTGGTGTATTTTTTTTTACAACACACTAACTGGTGTCAAATGCAATTTTTGCTATACACTTTCTATAATTAAAGCCATTTTTCAGTGTAAAGCCAAAATATTCAGTTGCGAGAGACTTTCCAATCAGCATGACAGAGTGATCTCCAGCCTTGTCCTCATCAACACTCTCACCTGTGTTAATGAGAGAATCACTGACCTGATGTCAGCTGGTCCTTTTGTGGCAGAGATGAAATGCAGTGGAAATGTTGTTTTTGGGGGTAAAGTTCATTGTCATGGCAAAGAGGGACTTTGAAATTAATTTCAATTCATCTGATCACTCTGCATAAAAGAAAAACCTAACAACTAATAAAAATAATATTTGTGTCATTCTCAAAACTTTTGGCCATGACTGTATGTGCCTCAGGAGAATGAGGGCGATCAGTGTAATGAAAGTGTAACAGATAACGGATAGGTGGTAATGAATTAGCAGCCATGGCACACAGTACTCCGTTATATATCAAAATGACAAGCGTGCTAAAGATATCAAGAAAAGGAATGACTATTTAAATTGCAATCCTGCTGTATATATTCGCTACAATCAGAAAATTAAAACATTTTTGCAGCACTTGAAAGGAAGTGATTGGTAGGAGCGTATATGAATTATACTTTCACCTGCTTGTGATGGAATAAGGGTAGAAGCTTGCCCAGTGGCCAGAATTATCCAAGTCTGCCAGTGAAACTAATTCCTGAACATGTTCTAGTGCATTGTCTGAATGTGTGCTCAGTGCTGCTGGTGGAATTGTAATTGAGAGCAGTTGTTACACCCCAAAAATGGAAATATCAACATTTCTAAAAATGAATCAACTATATATAATCACTAAATTCACCCCTGCTGTGCAAGAAAAGCAAAAAGTGCTCTATATTGAAAATGTATTGTGAGTAACATTACATTACATTTACAGATAATAGATTTCCAGTGTAAAAATTATATTGGGACACTTCTTAATTTCTCTCCAGTACCCCTCCATGGCCCATACCCTCCAACCCAACCCCTTACCCTCCACCTCTCATACACCATCTTAAGCTCTCTGAAGACACAGCTTGTGTGCCCACAGGGGGTGAGTAAGAATTACCTAGTTATAGATACTCAACAAAACTGAACCTGCATAATCGCCTTAGTCGTCTCAAAAAATCTCCCAACTCGACATCTTCGTTCAACACAAGATCTGCGTCTCTCATCCACTCTCATCACATGCTCCAATTCCTGGTTATAGGACTGTTTGTTGTAAAATTCCCTCCCTTGCACAATAAGACTTTCCTCTTGTCTTCAAACCTTTGCGCGTTCTCTGAAAACCCACCTCTTCAGGCAAGCTGATAATATTCCTCAACCACCCTCTTAACCTCCCTAGATTACCCTATTACCACCCTCTACACAGCTCACACAAGACAATAACCCTCTCACCAATATTGCTGTGTGATTGGATCATATGGCCCACTAGGCCCTTTTGTTTTTTTATCATTCTTTGTTTTGAATAGGTCAAACAGAAACATACAGGAAACCTTGACCATAAAGCCATTAGTCAAGCGTGAATAAACACTAATAATACAAGGAAATTACTGGGCACTTTTGAATATATATTGTATATCATCATCATTGATCTCCTCACCTCTCTCTTCCCCTGTCCTGCTCCTCTTACTTCCTTTATGCCTGCTGTCTGTTTTCCCTCCCTTTAGAATGTAAGCTCTTACGAGCAGGGTCCTCTTCCCTCCTGTCTCTCTACCTATTCTTCTGCTCCAACTTCACTTTACTAGCTATGTTTGGAGCTTTGAAGTCCTGGTATTATTTCTCTATTGTTCTGTACTGTATTATTTGTTTATTGTCCTGTACTGTTTTCCCTGTATGATCCACCTGCCTGTACTGCGCTGCGGAAATCTTGTGACACCCTATAAATAAAGGATAATTATAATAATGCCACCAATTCCACAGCACTGTACAGAGAAATGTTTTCATTCATATCCCATTGGAGCTTACAATCTAAATTCCCTAACATAGAGAAACTCATAGATTAGTGTTAATTTTGTCAGCAACCAATTAACCTCTCAGTATGTTAGTCAGGATTCAAACCCAGGACTTCTGCTTCTGTGGACTGCTGTTCTGCTGACTGAGCTATTCTGGATGCTGGACAGCTCCTTGCCTTCACTCTGTGTTCTAGCTCAGTTTCATTGATCTCCTGATGTTCCAGCATGTTATGGCTCCTCCCCTTGACTTTCTATAAAAGGCTGGCCTGTTCCTGTCTGCCTCATCAGATTATTGTGCTTCTGCCTGTAATCTAGTTCCTGTTGCTGCCTTCTGCCATCAGTTATCGACTACTCATGTACCGACCTCTGCTTGTCCGCGACTTCGCCTCTTTCTGAACCCTTTACTTATTGCCTTACTGTGTACCGATCCTGGCTATTGTTGACCATTCCCTATTATCTTCCTTTGGCCTACCTTCCTTACTGCTACTGGACTCCGGACCGTTACAATGTTTTGGGAGGGTGGGAGGAAACCGGAGAAAACCCACATACATATACACGGGGAGAATATACTAATTCCACACAGATAAGGCTCTGGTAGGGAATCAAACTCAGTGCTGTGAGGCAGAATATATATATATATATATATATATATATATATATATATATATATATATATATATTATATATACAGTATATATATATATATATATATATATATATATATATAGTGGCAAAGAGGGATATTTTCCACAGTTCCCTGTAAGGGAACAGGTAGGAATGCAGTTAGTCTGCAGCAGCAGGCTGCAAACAGTGTTAAGTTTCCCTTAGGTTCCTCTATTAGCACAGACGCACACAGGTGTTCCACATGGGTGTGATTTGTTTGCTGTGATTTCTTGTAGTGCTTGGGGTGGAGGATAAAGACACTGTATGTGTGGGTGGGACCACCGATGCCAGTAAGTGGCCGGTGAGTAGACAGGGAAGTAATGTCTAGCCAGATGTAGGTAGTGGGGATTTTAGTGCACTGTTACTGGATATGATTGCTGTACCAGCATTAGAGCTGTTTTACCATCCTGACAACTGCTAATAAACAGCTAAATTGTTCAGTATACCTGTGTCCGATTCCTGTGAATGGTGTACTTTCTCACAATATATATATATATATATATATATATATTTAAAAAAACATCACCAGATTGTTTATTGTTAATAATCATTGATTTCACAAAACCGCAGTTTAATACATTTAACCCTAGAAGTTGACAGATATAGCAGGCTATCAGATCCTGAAATCCGGCTTAAAAACTGCATGGTGACGTTTCATCATATCAATACCTACCATAAATATTGAGTGCAGTACTGACTGCACACATTGTACATTTTGGGCACATCACCTGCGATCCACAGCAAATCTTACCTGGCTAATTCCCAGTACGGGATATAAATATGCAGCCACTGCTACCTTCATAGTTACACCACTGTATTTGGATGTAAGTCGTTCTGCAATAAAACTCTTACTGTTCTCTATATGCCTTTTAATATGACCAGGAGCTGACTTATTGCTTTCACTGCGTCAGTATTAATTAATTAATATAACACATTCGATTTAATGAGCATCCCTTTAGATTTACCTACCACTGATTCATATCTGGAGATTAATTGTATTGTCATTCTAACAAATAATGTGGCAATTACAGGTTATTGGGGTGCTATTTAAATATGAACATCTTGATTTTGGAAGAAGTTTACCTTTTTTGTGAAATGAAATATAGTCATTCCTTCAGTCATTTTATAGGCTTAATTTAGTACCATCTGCAGCAGAAGCACACCAGCCATGAATCTGTATTTCAAATAAAAGATAAGTCTAGAAATGTCCTTGAGAGATGTGGACGAAACAATGGGCTCCGGCTACTTCTGGATTCTATTTGCATCCTTTGTCTCCAGTAGACATGTATTAACCATTATTTATCTTGACCTAGTTGACATTATTCACTGCTAGCTCAGCTCTCCACGCTAATTCCCTGTGGCTTCCCACACTACCTCCCATATTACAAGTGCACAGCAGTTTCTATTGGCAATAAAAGTAGTGTATGTTTTCCCAATAAGGTACATAGACAAATATTTTATTTTAACCGCATTGGCACATGGAGATACAAGCTTTATTCATTGTGTGAACAAATGCAGAAGCCGTATATAGATACTCAAAACGTTTATACATTCGCATTGACAATTTGTTTATTCATTTGGTTGTTTTAAAGAGAATGCAGCATTAATATTTGGAAAAATGAAAATATGTTTAAATATAGCCATACCTGCTGCAGTTTATTTATTTTTCATATATCGATATTAAGCTATAAAGATTTAATTTCGTTATGAATAGTTACAATACCAAATTGATGTTTAAAAGTTACATTAGAGGGTCTTTCACAAAGAGGCCAAGGGATTTTAATTAAGTAGAGGCTGTTTGATATTCAAATACACAGGCAATGATAGCCAAGTCAGAACAAAGTCATGTCTTAGCGGGACAGTCACACAAAATTGGGACTGTTCCACCATAATCAGGACAGTTAGCAGACTGTGCTGCTCTCTCCTACCTGTTCTTGAGGCTTTTACTACTAACTGCTGCTTGTGTCTTAAGCTCAGTTGCTGCTTGTCAGGATCCTGGAATGTTGGGGTCCTGTTTGGAATGTTAAATCTATAGCACCCATGTTTAATAATTAGGTCTCCCTACCTGAAACCAGCCCCGACATTAATAGTATTCACATTTAATAAGTTGACCTATTCCCGCCTAAACTGGCCTGTCTTTAAATTTATAGCATTCAGAAAAAATAAACCTATTTTCCCCAACATATCCTGACAATAAATTAATAGTACTTACATTTAAAAAATAGAATTATTTCCCCCCAAACTGCCCCAATATTAATTAGTACTCACATTTATTATATAACCCACCTTCTCAAAACTAATGTTCAATTAATAATCCCCAAACCACCCCAGCATTAATTAATAATGCCATCACCCACCTTAAATGAAATAGTCCCACCATCAAATAAATTGTCCCCATAGAGGTTATTTATTCCTGGCCAGAAGGTGTGCCATAGGAGTATAACTTACACCACACTGTCCAAAATATGCATGCAGGGAGCATCTCTGGATCCAAGTGAAAAATATGCGGCTAAACAACTCTTAAATGTGTCATCTTAGGAATCCCTTTAAGCCGAATTTACAAAAGGAAGTACAAAGTCACTTTTTTTTTTTAAGATTTATTTTTGCAAGGTCAAATATAAATACAACCAGCATTGGGTCAACATTAATATAACAAATTAGAAACCAGAAAATACAATAAGCGTAACATGTTAATTAAAAGTAACTTTTTACATTGTTATGCCATTAACTCATGTTATATAATTAACTCTACCCCAGCCCCTGATTAACGAAAGGAAATAAAAAGAAATCCAACTTACCTTTTTCCATCCGGCTCTGTAGATTTCAGAAGCAGACTTCTGGAATGCACTCCCATGCCCTATTAAGACTATCCACCAGTCTACAAGTCTTCAAACGTGCCTTTAAAACTCACCTTTTCATTCAATCTTACCAGTCTCCTCCTAACTCTGCCGCCTCTGAATCCCGCACCTCCATTCCATCACTCAGCTTATCCCTCTTCTGTGTCCACCCACCCCCTCTGGAATGTAAGCTCTCCCATGCAGGACCCTCTCTCCTAGGGCCTGAATAATTAAAAAAAGCAAAAAAAGAAGTAAGCTTGCTCCTGGACAAACCATGTTACAATGCAAGGGGTGCAAATTAGTTTATTAATTTGCACATAAGTTAAATATTAGCTGTTTTGTCATGTTGCACACAAATACTTGATAGCTTTATTTTTACACTGAAATTTAAAGATGATCTAGGACATGCCCTACCCCAAATATAAATCTGTCCCCACATTTTAAAATTACCTCCCTCTCCAATGCAACATTGTTTTGCCCAGGTGCAAAGTTACTCCTTTTTGATGCTTTATTCTCCTTAATGACTTAGGTCCCTAATGCAGTGTTTCCCAAACTCAGTCCTCATGTACCCCTAACAGTGCATGTTTTCCACATCCCCTTGCTGGAGCACAGGTGTATTCATTACTGACTGATACAATGTAACAAATCCACAGGTGGTATAATTATAATGTGTCAATCAGTAATGAATAAACCTGTGCACCAGCGAGGAGATAAAGAAAACATGCACTGTTAGGGGTACTTGAGGACTGAGTTTGGGAAACACTGCCCTAGTGTTTTCTTTACGTAATTATGTCATTTTGTGTGTTGTAAATATGTAAATTTATTGTTTATATAATTTTGGCAATTTTGTACTTATGTTATTTTGACGTATGTTCTAACCCCCTGTGTATGGCTCTGCGGAACCCTTGTGGCGCCTTATAAATAAAAGATAATAATATTATGATTAAGAGTATAGATTGTACTATCCACTGGTACAAGATAGCTCTGAGATATTTTTTAGAATATATTTATTCTGTAATAACAAAAGCTATTGTGCATTATCTTTATGTACATACAAAAGGAGAATCGGGGCGATCGCCCCCCCTAGCAGGGGCTTGCTGCCGACAGCTGCACACTGTGCAGGTCCGTTCAGCAGTATCAGAGCAGCGGGACAGCACACTTTCACTGCTGAACGGACCTGCACATACTGTGCAGCCCCCGGCAGCCTTAGAACACAGAAAGGGGGCGGGGCCTAAATCGCCCCCCCCCCCCTAAAATCGCCCCGGGTAGGGCAAATGTCTGGGTCCGCCCCTGGTCACAGAGCAGGGTCCTAGGGGAGCAAAAAATATAAACCGAGGACAATATGAAGCAACAAGTAATTCTAAATACACATATACACTCTGATTTTATTGCATAGATTTTTTATACTAATTAAGTAAAAGGTTATTTTGAAGTAATGTTAATAAGCTAAAGTTCTCCAAGATCTTACTGAAGTATCCTTACGTATACAATTTCCACAGGTCTTAAGAAATCATACTTACCAACTATTCCTTGCTCCGCTCTGTGAGTTCCTGGAGGGCTGGACACTTTGCAACGTAAGCATGCCCCCTGCGCGCTTCACAGCATTGTTGGGTGGGGGCGGGGCTTAATGCCACAAATCTCATAATGAAACCATGCCTCCGCCAGGGATCTGGGATTTGTGAGCCTCCCGGACTTTACAGGAGTGTAGGCAAGTATGCAAGGAACCCTGTATGTAAATGGTCATGTGACTGTGTACTAGTACTCACTGACCTATAGCAGCAGTCAAACATCAGATTTTACGAAGTGTTAGAAGGAACAGGTACAACCATGATCTTTTCATAATCCACACGTGAGTTACTACGCATAGGCAAAGGGGGATTTCCTAGTGCCTGGAAACCCCCCTCCAAGCCTGGGGCACTGTATAATTGAGGTGGCTGGACCCTGCATCCACTTCAACCAGCTCTGCTTGAAAAGAGAGAGCTGCGTGCACCTAACAGTAGTGTATACAGCATTGCCCATGTATAATATGGGGATAGGAAGAGTTGGAGAGCAGCCAAGCACTGTCTAATATTATAGCTACGCCCCCATGCTTGCTGGTCACACCCACTGGCGGCGTGGTATGGAAACCCCCTTCTACAAATCCTGCGTTTGCCCCTGCTACGTCTGGATTCCTTCTTACATAATATAAACTCTGAGGGGTATTTTTGTAGTACTGGCTCTAAAGTCCATTTTTTCACCGAAGTCACAGCTCCCAACCTTCCTATATATTTTTCTCTAAATTTTGGTGTAGTCAACTGAAATATTGCCTACTACCCACAGCAAATATAAAGCTTGTCACAGCAGGTGTACATGTGAATACCAGATCATGAGCCATGATTTCCCCTTATATTCCTGTCTCTGAATTAACCGACAGGGCATTATGAGGGAAGTTTGTATATGAGCGCTGTATATTGGTGTTACTTGACAGAAAGCCCTCTCCATCCCCTTGTGCATGGACCCTTGTGAAGCCAGTATTACCAGACCCAACACTCGTTCCCAACCACTGCTCATGTGGATGACAATGGAAGATACTCCTTCAGTATTAGTTGCTTTTCAATTGAAAACAATAAATCGTTTTAGTTAGGATTTAGGGTCGTGAGTCCAGTTTAGGGTTTATTGTATAGTTGGGAGCTTTGCTAGGGATTGGGACTGTTCCCTAACTGTAGACTTACCCAAAGGCATAATTACATTATTTAAACTTGTGGAGGCTGATGCAGAGTTGGTTGTAAAATGGGCTCAAATTACTCTTAAAAAAGCACATACAAAATAAGCATATTTACGCACATATGCCGAGCCATACGTCCCTGCTTTACGCCAAGTTATCATCAGAATCCAGAATCCAATGCAGCACAGTGGCTCAGTGGTTAGCACTTCTGCCTCACAGCACTGGGGTCAAGAGTTCAATTCCCGACCATGGCCTTATCTGTGAGGAGTTTGTATGTTCTCCCCGTGTTTGCGTGGTTTCCTCCGGGTGCTCCGGTTTCCTCCCACACTCCAAAAAACATACTGGTAAGTTAATTGGCTGCTATCAAAATTGACCCTAGTCTCTGTGTGTGTGTGTGTGTGTGTGTGTGTGTGTGTGTGTGTTAGGGAATTTTGACCCTAGTCTCTCTCTGTGTGTGTGTGTGTGTTAGGGAATTTAGACTGTAAGCCCCAATGGGGCAGGGACTGATGTGAGCGAGTTCTCTGTACAGCGCTGCGGAATTGGTGGCGCTATATAAATAAATGATAATAATAATAATAATCCCCCTATCCTCTAGCAGGTGCAAAACACAATCTCCTAATAGGCGTACACATATATTTCTGCAGGTCTGCATGCGCCACATTCTCGTGAACATACAGGTACCATACTCGGCCTGCGTTTGTACGCCCCTTCCCTGCCTCCCCCTCCAGTCGAATAGTGCTAAATACGTGCAAGTCTGTGTTGACGCATACGCCTGTGTTCTTTGTGGGCAATGCACAGTGCGAATTTGAGATATTAATGTTGCGCAATCTGCACTAAGTTGATCTCTGCGTCACGCCAGTGATCTATCCAACAATAGGGAGCAAACCTGTCCGCATACACACTGATAGTCCTGAATGGCAGGTGCCATCTGACTTAAACGTTAAGCTTGGTCATCTGGCAAAAAATATAATATAAATAATAAAGCTAGTATTTTTTCTTATAACAAATTGCAAGTTTCTTATAACTGCACGAAAAACTACCATGAGGAGCCAAATACATGTTTAATGCAACTCTTGTTGTAATGAATTATGAATCTTGCTCTATGTTCTTGGAGTAAATCCTCCTCTCCCCTCTGTGTTTTTCACACTCTAATCAACAATTATGTTTGTCAGACCTACAACAGCTTCTTATTCTAAACTTTTCAATGTTCATAACTAAACCGGAACTGTGCAGCGCTTAATCGCCTCTGAGTTAAAGGGTGCCGCAATGCATTGTGGACACTGTAGTTTATTATCGGACATGTGCAATGTAAATGATGAAAAGAAGACACTACGTATCCCATGAGCGACACAACCCGGAAAAAAAAACAGATTGTTGCTGTGTGGTTTCAATGCTTTGCTGCAACCATTCAAATCTGTGTATGATGGTGTAAGTTATCTGTTTGTCAGTGACAGGATGTTATGTATAGTGTATAATTGCTGTGTTCTTCTGTGTCTTGATTTGTTTACAAATAATGTTGTTTTAATGCATGAATTAAACGTTTGCAAACTCTTATTTTCTGTATATTTTCTATTTGTTACACATCCATTTCTTTGTATACTATAAAACATGCAAGTAGCAAGCATTCCATTTTAGGGAATATAAATTGCAATACCAGTTGTCTATATAATTAAACTAAAGCCCTGCTAAATAATTGTTATGGTGCTACAAACTTGTTCTTTTATGGAGTTACAATGCATTTTAAAACTAAAATACTTGACTACTTTTTTGAATTAGGTTAAGTAGCAATGAGTTCTGATAGGAGTCTAAACTCGGGCAAATCTCCCCAAAGGACTGTCAGAAGATATTACTCAAGGACGGGGGTTATGAAAAATGTCTGCACTCTTGTCAGCAGAAAGGCTTTGGGCTCCTTCCCAAAGAGCGTCTACAATAACCACAGACTTAACATGGACATTTTAAGGAACATCGTGTGTCAGGTAATGTGACTATAAAAACTACAATTTAATGTTTTATTGATTTTTTTTATTTTATTTTTATTTTAAAATGATAGATTTTCCCCAAGGGAGCAGGTTATTCTTTTGCCAATTTTCAAATTGGACACTTGCTTTTATTGTATGACTTCCACTTCATAGAAGAAAGTTTTTTGATGATTGGTTGCAGTGGTTCAATGCCAATTTTGCATCTTAATGCAGTGTTCTAAACTAGACCTAGTGGCATAATTTCAATAGAATAGATTTGCAACCCCCAAAAGCATTCTGGTCCTAGTCTGGAAGCCACACATTGACTGGTTATAAAATACTGTTCTTTATAATTATTAAACCCCCTGTTTATCATTAGTGTGGCATTTATTTTGTTCAGTTTTTAGGTATATTTCACCAGGCCAGTCCTTTGTAATAGTTTTTTTTCTCATAAAGGGACTGTGAAGTGATCATATGCATGTTATTTGGAAGTGTATAGAGGGTGGTTTTTGACTTTTACCCCACAACAGGACAGCGTCATTGTGACCATGTTTATCGTCCTGCGAAAGTATTTTTTATAGGTGCAATGGAGAGTAGGTTAATAAATGAGCAATGTTTGGAAACTTTTATTTCAGTGAATGAACACAATGCTTTTTCATTTTTTGTTGATTAATAATTGAGAAATGCAGCAGCTGTGTTTATTTTATACTTGCCAACTGACTCCCGCATTTTGGGTGAGTCTCACGTACTCCCGGGAGAGTATGGCAATCTCCCGAATTCTGCCCACTTCCTAGTGAAGTTGGCAGAATTTGGTCCAAAATGCTGCGATTCTCCGTGAATCGCGGCATTTGGGTCCGCCCGCTGGTGTAAAATGATGCGTTTGCGTCATTACATCACAGGGGGGCGGGTCCAAAATGGGACGATTTTTGGCGCCCCTCCCCCCTCACGCCCACCTCCCCCGGCAGGCTCCCGGAAGCCAACTTCAGAAAGTTGTTAAGTATGGTTTATTTATACATCTCTAATAATAGGTATTTCTTCAGCAAAATGAAATATACACTAAATAATGTATATCTTTCCTCAGAAAAACACCAAATTCAACAAAGTGTGGACAAAACATTCAAAGTCTTCCATCAACTATGTAAACGGAAGAATTTATTTTGCCAACTATGGTTGTTGTTACAGCAGGTAATTAATTTGTTTGTAAATATCCAGTCAAATTGCAGCCATACGAGCCAGACAAAAATTTGACACAAGTCCATATTCAGAAAATTGACAAATAATAATAAAACAGTTATTAATAATACTATTAACAACTATATTTTAATTAATTAGTCATTTTAATTATCCAGAGGTATTTGCCCAAATGGTAAAATGAGCCTTATTAGTTAGATCACCTCCTTAAAGTAACGGAAGGCAGGAGGAGGAAAATTTATTTATTCAAAAAAAATATCTTAAAGAGGAATTAAGGATAAATTATATGGATTTTATATTCCTTAAATACATATATTCATAGATTATAAACATGCAGCATTGGGCAGTTATAAACACATGCTCTAATGCATATACTCTAAATTATAAATGAAGTAATACAACAATAAGTTACATTACCTGAATGTTGTTTTATTTGTATTCAGTATTGCTTCAAAACCACAACTGTTGTATGAAACACCTAGATGTTTGAAGTCAGAAAAAATTGAAGATGCAGTACTATGTGAATGTCCATTGGTGAGTATTCATAATTAGGTGTAATTACCTCTCTCGAAAAGGTGACCTTTTTATCAGTGGTTGATATATAGGGGCATATTCAATTGTTGGCGGAAACGCCAAAAATCTCTCGGCGCGTGCACTATTACCGTTATTATGGTAATAGTGCGCGTAAATACCGTTATTACGGTAGTTTTCTCGCTGGATTTCAGCTCGCGGCTCAGGGAGCTGCGAGCTGAAATCCAGCTTACTATTACCGTAATAACGGTAATAGTTTTAACGCTGCGGGGACTTCAAAGAATTGAATATGCCCCGTAGAGTGGCTCTAACTAATGGGCCCCCCTGCTGCCAGAATCTGCTTATTTTTACATCAGAGCTATACATTCATATTTCACTAAGCTTTATTTAGATCTATCTAAATCACACAGGGGCAAGCAGGAGCCGAGAGCCTAAGCAGCTAAATAGATGTGTTTGTTCAAACATAAACCCCAAGCACTCTGAAATAAGTAAATTACACAGACCTCCTCACTCATACTACAGGCAAATGGCACGATTGCAGGTCAGTGATCTTTCAAATACATTCCTGCATCTTTTTCAATTAACCATGCAAACATTACACCATGACATTACATTACAGGTGTAAAAATCCTCTCCAAATCTATAGAATCTACATGTTACCGTTGAATGCAATAAAGTATACACTACTTTCAACTTTTTGGGATGTTGTAGCACAGGAGTTGGGTGATGTTACTATTTTCCTGAAGCATCAAAATAATACACCATGCTGCATTCAACCCAAGTAGGGGGAGTATATTGATTTGATATACATATAGAGCATTAAAAGCAGCTAGATTACCTGTGTTATTAAAATCCACCACTGCCGATGTGCGCATGCATGTCGTTTGGAATTGCTCAGGTGCAAGCAAATAAAGCAATGTTTAATGTACCTTAATACCTGGACATACAAGCAGTAGCACTTCACCCTGTGCTCCAACGGGACTTTTACGCTGAATCGAATCTTCCCCTTAAGGGGGGATTCAATTAGCCACAAGGTGCAACCGGATATCGCCTCAGTGTCAGGCTGCGCAGAATTGCTGGATAATACTGTACATTTTCTACTTGCAACTCTATGGGACGGTAGGGGAAATGAGCTAAGGTTTGAGTACTGTTCCGCCCCTCGTGCCAAATTTAATTCCCCCTTAGCGTACAAATATAAAGTGTCCACATTCCTGGCTAAGTCTCTTTACTAAAGGTTTCCAATGATCCCCAGTTGGATGAACGAGAAACATAAATGATTATGTTATAAATGTCTTCATAAACATTGTGATTCCAGTGTAAAAAGGATCTAACATATATATATATATATATATATATATATATATATATATATATATATATATATATATATATATATATATATATATATATATAATATAAAAATCATATATATTTTTTTGTAGTTTCAGTAACTTGGGGAAATATTACTATTATTACTTTCTGAAGTAAAATTATGTTTGATAAATTGTGCATTTATATAAACGTGTTGTTTGGTCTTATTTTCCAGGGGGAATCTCTCTCTCGGGCATCTGATTATACCTCCTCACTAATAACTGTTACTGGACAGAACTGGCTACTACGGATAGCAGCCGATACTGGGGAAACACTGCAGAGCATTTACCTTGGGTCATACAGAAAATTTAGGTGACAGAACAAAATATCTCTATTAAATACCCACAGCATTACTGCATACATGACGCCGTTTCTAGATTCTCACTTATCCATAAACCTTTGTCAGATTTCTCCTGAATTGAAATGAATAGATTGCTAATCTCTCACTGCAAACAATTTACATATGACCAAATCATTCATATATTTCTACTTTGTTTATTTAAAAATACTTTATTGTTATATTTGTTTACTTCTAGACACACCTAACAATCTGTGTTTCTGCCTTTGCTGCCTCTAGTCCTTGTTGTCCTCTTCTTCAACCTGTCAGTGTTAAGCAGTAGGCAGGATGGAGCGCCCTGCAGCCGGTACATACCTAGATATACAGATAGGAGTAGACAAGCCATAAGGTTGTCCACTTCTGCCTGTCTCTCTGCGTTTTTAACCACTGCTGTCCGCTCTTCCTTCTTGCTGACTGCAGCCATAGAGGTCTTGGAACTGTGGAACTACTAGTCCTATAATGACTGCTAATGGTAACTGTAGAGTTAATTAAAATACAGACAGGATGTTCAGAAGCTGTCACAGCAATGGGCTGATGGGTTATGAAAAGTAAAGCAAATTAGTCCTATTGTAGTGTTTGTAAAGAAGAGAAGGTGATAGATATGTCTACAGCAAAAAAGGTGATTTTGCCTAAATTTGTGTGTGTCCTGCCAATGTAATTTGTTTTTTTTTTGTTTTTTTTTAATAAGAATAGACATTACAACAAAGGGTGATTCGCTGAAACTGATCATGTCAAAGCATATCAGCTCGTACGAGGGGGCTATATGGTGGGATGCCGAAGACTAGGTGGAGGAACAATTGGGGAATTTATAGACATTGTAAGGGTATAGGAGGCATGATTTATCCTATATGGATACATGATGACACTTACATCACAATAAAATGATCCTTGTGTATGGTTACCAATGGTGGAAGTGGGGGTGTATACGGTGGTATGCCATACGCCACTTCTCCTACTGCCTTCATTGTAACGCTATCTCACTTCATTCACTTACATTCCTATTATAATTTACATATCGCCACTTTTAAATTTCCACTTCAACCACTGATGATTACATCATGAACCTGCTATTCTGTGGCATTATGGTCCTCCATACACCCACAACCTTATTGGCCAATTTAATATAACATTTAATTTTCTAATGTTTATCATTCATTTTTTATCCAATATGTACAGGATATATTCCAATTGTCTTGTGTCACAGCAGCTATTAATGAGCAGCCATCAAACCGGACAGTTTGCACCAGAGCGGGGACGGAATCTTCAAAACAGTCCCTTATATTATGTATGAATGACATAGTTCTGATTAACAAAATATATTGTTCTTCTATAAAACACACTTGAGTATTAAGCTAATCATGTGTGTAGGTTTTGTGTATCTGCGTGCATTATGTTGTGTGTGGCAGAACTTCAAATGAAATCTTGATTCATCTTTCAGAAAATATTAGACATGTCTTGTGCATTGTTTACAACAGGTATATTACTTGGGATGTCCCCCAGGAGACTCTAGTAGTGAAGTCTGTCCAAAAGAATTGCGCCTCCGAGCCCCAGCAGGTACGTGTTTCCAAGCAGAGATGCTTACTATACACGGGAGAATTCACACAAATGTAGAATTTCATGCACTATCACGTTGGCTAAGTGGTTAGCACTTCTGCCTCACAGCGCTGGGGTCATGAGTTCAATTCCCGACCATGGCCTTATCTGTGTGAAGTTTGTATGTTCTCCCCGTGTTTGCGTGGGTTTCCTCCGGGTACTCCGGTTTCCTCCCAAACTCCAAAAACATACTAGTAGGTTAATTGGCTGCTATCAAAATTGACCCTAGTCTCTCTTGTCTCTTCTCTCTCTCTCATGAGTTCTCTGTACAGCGCTGCGGAATCAGTGGCGCTATATAAATAAATGGTGATGATGATCCACTAACAGAATTATTGGCAGTAGTTGTTGTACTTTCCTCGACTGAGCAGACTTTGTCATAGTGCTGTTGAGGTTACACAGGGTAAGGATTAAGTGCTGTATTTAAAATTAGCGGTTCATATTTTAATATAAAAACAAAGTAGTAATGAATTACAAAGTACCTTAAAAAGAATGCATAACAAGTGTAACAATACTGTAAACAAGTCATAAGTTAAATATTACAGTGTTCCCCCAGCACCTATTTCCCGGGTGTTACACCTGGCTGTTTTTACTTGCCATCCGGACCTTGGAGCCCAACAGAGTCCTATTATAATAGAATAAACCATCGTTTCTCCTATTAGAACAGGCACTATGTGAGCACTACAGCCAGCAGTGTGTGTTAGACCACTGACCACCAGTCTGACCAGTCCTGGCAGGTGTGGGCAATAACCTCCAACATTTTTCAGTAGTATTGCAAAGTATTACAAATGCCCCCACCCGTCTACTTCTTAATGCCACCCGGTTGGCAACATTTTCTGGGGAGACCACTGTATTAAAATAAATAAAGTAATCTCTCCCTACCTTTCAAAGCATAAAAGGACTTTCCCCAGGGACTCCGAGAATTCGTATTTAACAGGGTCCTGACACTCGTATATAGTCAGGACTTCTGGCAATCGCCTTCACAGCAAAACCCTAACAAACTATGAGTAGATTATGTATTGCTGTACAATGAACACTTTTTTTCTTTAAATGTGTTTTCCGTATTATGTGCTCTACAATGGCATATTTTATGTTGTCTTTCAGAGGACGGTGTTGGTTTACTTTGCAGTGTTCAACGTTTACCCTCTCTCGTTAGTGGGAGTAGTCGAGATTGCTAAAAATGTAAGATGGGATTTATTCATTATTATTAACATTTACTTATATAGCCCCAGCATATTCCATTGCACGTTACAATTGGGGACAAACACAGCAATAAAACAAGATTGCTTATAATCTATATTGTGTTTACAGGGCAAAAATCACTGTATAACAGACTACTATATTTTGCCACTTTTTGGGTTTTTTATTCATTAACCTAACAAGTTGAATACATGTTTTGTGAAACAGAGCTGCGTTTAATGTATTACCTTCATACTATATAAGGCACGCTTTGTGCCAAAAACAGGGCACTAGTGCTCTATGTTCATTAGTACAAACAGCCCTTTGTATTCATATGTATTTAATTTTTTGTTCTAGTGGGTTCTCTGTTGTAGGTCTAGTGTATGACCACAAGGGGGCAGTCCTGTCCCTACACATGCATTAACTGCCTTGTACATGATGCT
This sequence comes from Mixophyes fleayi, assembly GCF_038048845.1. Taxonomy (NCBI): domain Eukaryota; kingdom Metazoa; phylum Chordata; class Amphibia; order Anura; family Limnodynastidae; genus Mixophyes; species Mixophyes fleayi. The sequence goes on along the minus strand of NC_134408.1, from coordinate 125,515,790 downwards.
TACAGAATGTTGTTAAAATATTATAAAATATTTTATTTTGAAGGGAAGGACCATTTCGTTTAGTTTTGTCATCTCAACTAAATTGTGATATGTGCTGTGGATCTTTTTACTTTTCTAAATTGGAGGTTGTCGATACACCTGATTTGTAAATAAATGGTAGATTTAAGATGTCAAACTCCAGACTTTGAGCCCAGGAGCATCATGGCATTGCAGGTTATTTGCAGTGGTCCCAAACATAGGTAGGAGAGGGTTTATGAAAACAATAGACACTGGCTTAAGCTATTTGCAGTTGTGGTTTTATAACAACAAGGGAAACAGACTTTCTTCAATGAATCTTGTAATTTCAGAATTCTTTTTTTAAAACTTACTGTTGTTTATCTTGTGTACACAGGTTTTTGGATCTAACGTAACTGATGCAATGATTTGTAATGGCATGATCATTGTAATGCACAGTGCTGGCATGGTCCGGCTCTACAGTTTTGAGAGAATCGCTAAACAGGTATTGGCTTAATCATTGTTACGTGTGGTTATCACAGTTCTATCTGCAGTTAGCAGGGCACGCTGGGATGTGTATGTCCACAACAGCTAGAGGGTTACAAGTCACCTTACTGTACAGTAAATACTAAAGTCAGTGCAGGCGCCCTCAAATAAAGCTGCAGAGTTGATTTCACTAATGTTTCATGCCCACATGATAAACATCTAATCTTAGAGTTTAGTGGGGCATCCTTATTAAACAAGCAATGTATGTGTAATTGTCATGAATGCTCTCCCTGATTGTGAGACGTTTTCTATATGGGGTTACACACGATTCCAGCACTCAGTCTTTCTCTCACATATCACACAGGTGATAGATTTGCTGAATTGCTCCCAAACAGTGTTCTCACATCCATACACACCACCACCATTGATCTGCCACCACCTATTGAATAAGAGCAATAGGACCCCAGTTTACTGGCACACACTATGCACCTTGTAACACACAGGATATCAATGCACACACCAGCAATCAGAGGGTTAACACATAAAACCTCTGTTACACACTGGCACACAGGTGCAGGCTGGGCTAGAGGGCATCTGTACCCCGGGGCGGTCCCATAGTGGACTACCTTGGGCTGGGTCATTGGGTCACCTGCATTTTTTTCCCTTAAGATGTTCCTAAAAGGCTGCTGAGTCGAGTCTTGCACCCCGGAGTAAAATTTGCCAGCCCTCCCCTGCTGGCACACAAGGCTTAGCTAAATGGATTGACAGTTCACACACCAGCATTCAAAGGGTTAATGTTTTCAAGACATATTCATCATAAAAAGGCTAATGGAGTTGTTAGGCTATCGAGGACAAAATTAATTTTAGATTTAATATGCAAAGGTACAGAGCATTTGGATATAATAAAAACAAAAACATATAATGAATGACATACAAAAAATAAATGCAATACAGTTATAAAAACAAATGGGATGAAATTGCTGAGAATGAAATTTATGTAACATAATCTGTATGCCAGGGACAAGGCTGAATGAATTGGACAGTCCTTCAATTAGATTGAGACCCCAAGAGCTGACAATCTGCCCTTTCACACCCAGGGTATTAATTCAATTATAGTTTGTCCAAAAATAGTCTAAAAGTTTTTACCTTCCATAACTTTTCTCGGACATATCCTAGAGATATAACTCCCTCTTCACTAAACCAGTCATAACCTCCCTCAATTTTACATATCAAATATGATGGAATTACAGTAATATCAAATTTCATTCCAAAAAATATGTGACTACTGTGGTTTACCTATACAGTTGTTATCTATACTTCACAACCCTTGTGTGGTTTTTGCCCCTAAGTACAAAATGGCACACTGATTACACGAAGTATGAAATATGAAGGCATGATTTTTTAAGTTAATATTTCTTATATACATGCTTGGCTAGCCTTAATCTTTTGTATTTGCCTTAAAGGTCTTTTAAATGTGTCCCTAGTATGCTAGTTTGTTTTACAATGCCTTAATTAGATAGACCACTCTAAGTAGGAAATGGAATGTAGGATCAAAGCGAATGCATGGCTGTGATCTCCATACGTTAGGTGAGTTTCATGAAAGAAGGTCTGGGCTTAACTTAATTACCTGGTCCGACTGACCAAATGTTTTCAAGCACTTTGGTTCGAGGGGAAATCATGTACATTCATATTTATCAGTTTAATATTTTATTTGGGTCCTCACGCTGACAGTAATCCTTTCTCTAAGATTTTTAAAAAAGTAGCATTAGGGATCACAAGCATCCATTGACTTTTTGGGTAACTTTTGCAAAAAAAATGAAATAAAAAATTGAGGCCCACAAATGGCATCATTGTTAAAGGGAAATAGATACACCCGTCCAAATTGCAATACTTATTGTGATCTGGATAAGTTGTGAGCTGGTCACATGATGTCGACATAAAATCCTGGGTCTCCCTCTTCAGACATTAATGACCTCACTGCTGCCGAACTGGCTGGCCAATCGCTATTAATGCTGAGGGTTTCCATCCCTTTAAAGAACAACTAAACCTCAACTTTGACATTTTCACATAAATAGCACAAAGGTACAATGCTCAGTCCAGTCTTACCGCATTAAATGTTTGCAGATGTTAAAAGTAGCTCTTTTATATCGAATAAACAATGTTTTATTTAGTTTTTGTGTTCCTTAAACATTTATTTTATGTTTAGAGTGTAGCAACAGTGGAGGCATTGTATGGGTTAAACCACTACTCTTGAGAATGGAGCCTATCGATTCCTTAGGACTGTAGGCAATCAGTTACACAGTTTACCAGTTGAACCACCAATATCCTTTTTTGTCCTAATGCCAAGGCGCTCTAACCATGCAATAAATATTGTCTTTTTAGTTTATGCAGCAGAAATGTGTCTTAGGGGAGACTTGCACTTGGAATGGAAAAACGGGAACAGTTGGGGACTTTCCATTCGGCATTCCTTGTAACATCACCTTGACAGGTACTTACCTGGTTTTTCCTCTTACTGGACTCTACCTGTAGACCTGGGAGTGCTAAAGGCATTTTGTAATTTAAATATTTACAAGTCAAATTGTGGCCACATAAGATATATTCATGCTCCTTTGTACATTTTATTCATTTCTAAAGCCATTTTAAAATTAGCCATACATAGAGATCAATCAGTTCTAGCTGTCATCTGTCGGCACAGAATAAAAATGATAGAAGCACCTGATTATATGCTATGGGTTACAGCACATTGGAGCTTATTACATATTTAGTCACATTGTGATAGTCCCTATACATATTTTTGGGTGGATTGTCTTTATTTTCTGATTCAGAAAAGCCTTTATTAATAAAGTTCATTATGCGTTTTGTGCACATTAATGTAAGTTGTATTTCTGCGTCCCCAGTGGTAGACTAGACCCTTATTCTCCACTAGCAGCAGTAATGCCATAATTGTGCCCCTGATTCCTATTTTTTTAGGCAGTTCCCAGTGAACCTTACAAATTTTGGCACACACGGGAGTATGTTGTGACTAAATTTTTCCTAAATGAATAAATCATCAGTTATTCTAAATAAATTGTATTTTATAGTGTATGTATATGTGTATATACACTATATGGACAAACGTATTTGGCCACATCTGTTAAGTATTGAATTGAGGTGTTTCAATCAGACCCGTTTCCATAGGTGTATACAATCAAGCACCCAGCCATGCAGTCTCCATTTGCAAACATTTGTAATACAAAATAGGTCGTTCTGAAGAGCTCAGTGACTTCAAGCGTGGTACTGTGATAGGATGCCAGCTTTGTAATAAGACGGTTCGAGAAATTTCATCCCTGCTGGATATTCCACGGTCAACTGTTAGTGATATTATTAGAAAGTGGAAGCGTTTAGGAACAACAGCAACTCAGCCATGAAGCAGAAGACCACGTAAAATCACAGAGCAGGATCAACGTCTGCTAAGGCGCATGGTGTGTAAAAGTCGGCAACGCTCTCCTGATTCCATAGCTGAAGAGTTCCAAACTTCCACTGGCATTAATGTAAGCACAAAAACTGTGTGGTGGGAGCTTAATGGAATGGGTTTCCATGGCCGAGTAGCTGCATGCAAGCCTCACATCACCAAGACCAATGCGTGGAAACGTGCTCTGAGGAATGATGATCACGCTTCTCTGTTTGGCAGTCAGATGGGCGAGTCTGGGTTTGTCAGATGTTTGTCAGATGCTGGGAGAATGTTACCTACCTGACTGCATTATGCCGACTGTTAAGTTTGGTGGAGGAGGGATAATGTTATGGGGCTGTTTTTCAGGGTTTGGGCTGGGCCCCTTATCTCCAGTGAAGGGTAATCTTAATGCTTCAGCATACCAAGTCATTTTGGATAACTTTGTGGCAACAGTTTGGGGAAGACCCTCTTCTGTTCCAACATGACTGTGCCCCAGTGCACAAAGTAAGGACTACAAAGACATGGTTTGATGAGTTCAGTGTGGAAGAACTTGACTGGCCCACGCAGAGCCCTGACCTCAACCCCATCAAACACCTATGGGATGAACTGGAACGGAGATTGCGAGCCAGGCTTTCTTGTCCAACATCAGTGCCTGACCTCATAAATGCTCCACAGAGTGAATTGGCACAAATTCCCACAGAAACACTCCCAACATCTTGTGGAAAACCTTCCAAGAAGAGTGGAAGCTGTTATCGCTGTAAAAGGGGGACCAACTCCATATTAAAGTATATGTATTTGAATACAATGTCATTAGACTGCCCATTGGTGTAATGGTCAAGCCTCCGAATATGGTTGTCCATATAGTGTGTGTGTGTGTGTGTGTGTGTGTGTGTATATATATATATATATATATATATATATATATATATATATATATTTATTTATTTTCCTGTTGATATTATATCATTATATATAGCTGATATATAATAAATTAGTATTTTATGTTTATAGAACGGCCCCCAATTCTGTTTGAAGTGCCTTGTCTAGAAAATGCCTTTCAAGTTGGGGGATATCCCTGGCATTATATAATTACACCAAACAAGAAAAAAGAGAGAGGGATATATCACATCTGCTCAATGGACAACCACAGCCTGGTAATTTAAAAAAACTTAATATTTGTGAAATATATTTAACTTTCTTTCTTTGTGCATTATGTATCCAGTTTGTGAACAGGTCTAGTAAATATTTCATATAGAATCTTGCTGATTGTACTCAGATGTTTATGTGAATATAAGCACACTCATGGTGGAAATCTAAGTGTAAGTAACTTTGAAGTGGGTGGGACTAGAATTATCCTGTAACCTATCAGCATTAGAATGTTCACAACACAAACGTTAACCCATCTCCCAACTGTAGTAGAGACAGCAATAGTATACATATATGTGGGTGAACACATAGCTACATGAAATGAGGTTCAGAGGTATAATTGGGCTGGTCACATTTATTTAAATAGGTTATTCGTTGGCGAGCCAGCCAATATTCATGATTTTTGTAATAGTAAGATCTAACTACTGTTAAGCTCTCTGTTTACGTTGTTATGGTTTAATGACTACTTTTGTGATTTATTTAGCAACTTGCAATCATTCTGCCCACAAAAATATGGCATTGATCAAGCATTATTGGGCTGGCTGGAAAATGGTATCAGATTATATTCTGTTCATAGTCATTTGGCTGTTATAGAAACATGGTATGTGACACCAATCAGATCTGGACAAGCTGGAAGTCCATATATCTGGCCTGTACTGACCCAGATCTGATCACATGGTAATTGGCATAAATTGCATAATCAATGTATGTGTGGATCGCTTTGGAGAGCTAAGTAAAGGAAATAAAATGTGTCAATATCCATGTGTTCAGAAACCCAGAAAAAGCATTTGCTGATAGAATATATTGCTTATCTGACAATCAAATGGCCTCAGAAGTATATTCTGGTACCTTGTTGGAGTTCTGCCCCACAGGTTGCACACCTCTGGTGTATAAGACCCTAGTTCATTAAGTGTATAATAATTGTGTTGCTTATGTTTTCCTCCCTCTCTTCTATTATCCTGATATTCTGTCCTTTAATATCTTTCCTTCCACATGTTTTCCTTCTGGAATTACCACATCCCACACTCCTCATGTCACATATGTGTTGCTTAAGGCAAATAATGGAATACGGGAAATGAAATACTGCTCATTAGAACCTGACTGGATTCACTTTCACCCGGATGCTTCAGAAAGAATAATTCATGTTGGACCTGATCAGATCAGGTGAGTACAGGTTGCTGATATTTTGTGCACAGCTCAGCTCCATATATATATCATTATATAGAACTATGCAATCACACTAGCACAATCAGTGTAATAATTCCCTATGACTACCTTACAATATTAGGAAATTACATAGAGGCATGGAACGGCTTTCTTAGACTTCAGGTCACATGGCTGCCTTGGTCTACAGGTCACATGGCTGCCTTGGTCTACAGGTCACATGGCTGCCTTGGTCTACAGGTCACATGGCTGCCTTGGTCTACGGGTCACATGGCTGCCTTGGTCTACGGGTCACATGGCTGCCTTGGTCTTCGGGTCACATGGCTGCCTTGGTCTTCAGGTCACATGGCTGCCATGGTCTTCAGGTCACATGGCTGCCATGGTCTTCAGGTCACATGGCTGCCTTGGTCTTCGGGTCACATGGCTGCCATGGTCTTCAGGTCACATGGCTGCCTTGGTCTTCAGGTCACATGGCTGCCTTGGTCTTCAGGTCACATGGCTGCCTTGGTCTTCAGGTCACATGGCTGCCTTGGTCTTCAGCTCACATGGCTGCCTTGGTCTTCAGCTCACATGGCTGCCTTGGTCTTTCGTTTTCTGTTTAATGCCTATTGTAATGCCTAGCGGTATAAAATGTAAATATGCAGAAGAATATGTTTTTTATTTTGTTTATGAAGCATTATATGTGTCCATATGGTTTATTGAATTTGAATGGACATGCAAAGTAAAAATCATTGATATTTTATTTACAAGCGTACTTTGATACTTTTCATGCATAAGCTTATAGTGATCAGTGTATATGGTCAGGCCGATCACCTCAATTCAGGGACATTGTGATATACCGGTATGAGATCCATGTCCAGAAACCTGTTATTCAGAAAGTTCTATACAATTTAATGAACAGGGGCATGCCGCGGGTGGTGTGGAGAAGACAGGGGTTATTTTGCAATGGTGTTTTAGTAGATTTTAGGCAAAGTGCTCAAAGCTATGGAGAAAACTGTATTGGGAGAACTACATGACCTAAGCATTGCGAATCAATAAGTCTAATTGCAGTCTGAGTAGATATTTATTTCTGTTATTTTTTTTTCCCCTGCTTAAATGAATCCTATGTAAGAAGTTGTAATCTGGCCTTTTCTCACGTGACCCAGACTTGTATATCTTACACATAGGTCTGGGGGCGGTGACAGGGTGTGCTCTTTAGTGGATCATATTTAAAGTGTGGTATGAGCAGATTTAAATACAGCAGAACATTATCATCCTCAATGACCTAAACTAAAGAAGATTGTTATAGTGTTGTCCACAAACCTTTGGACTGCACTGTGTCCATTCCATGTGGACTGATTTAATTTTTATTTCATTCCGTCTTTTTCTGCTCATCTTACGGTTTCCAGTTTCCTCCCATATAACAGTATATCACACCCACACCAGTACAATGTACCTCTGTGTCTCTGTGTCTGCTTTATGAGACTTTCCAGTAAACCATGACTGCTACATCTGCCTGCATACCATTTATATTTTGGAATGATTCCTTTAGTGATTCTGCCTTTGTCCCTTCGCACCATGTCTCATGTTTTGTAATTATTTTAGATTGTAAGCTCTTGTGGTCAGTGTATGTTCCTTGTGTATATACTTTTTACATATAACAGAGGACAGGAACCTTGAAGTTAAAGTTTGTTGCTATGAAGTAAAGAGAAGCCAGTAGAATACTTGGTTGAATAGGAATAGGAAGAAGGAGGAATTATAGCTACTTAATAGGTTACCGGTAAGAGCCAACCTAATTGCTGTGTGTGCTTTGGGAGGTCCTATCTCCAAAAATACATTAATAAAATAAAACAAATCCTAGAAGGCTACTGAAATGGTGTATGGGCTGCACAACCAAACGTAACCCGTGCATGATACTCATGCATTCTAGTCAAATCAAGCTACTTAAGGTGTTAAAAAGGTTCTTGTCATGCATTTGGGCCATAGCCCAGGCCTCAACCACCAACCACTCCCCACTGTCACCCCCGGCAACCACCAACCACTCCCAACTGTCACTTCTCCTTCAAGAAATATATATATATTTTTTTAAAATCTTTATAAACACTTTTAACAATTAACAAATTAAATTAACAAATTAAAAACATCTTAGTATACCAAATTTCAGCCCTTTCTGAATTTTTTTTTCCACACACACACTAAGAATTTAGTAGGTCAGTGTATAACTCTGCCCAGCAGGTGGCGCTGCAGCTTGGTTTTATTTTTTCCACACACACACAGACAGACTAACACACGCCACTAGACATTTATATTATAGATGAGGTTTTCTAGAAAAGGGGATATACCTTTTCTGACATCAAATTCTCTGTTTCCGCTCCTGCTGCACTCTGCCAACATATGGTTCAGCAGATTATAAGGACTGGATGATAATGGCGCTTGTGAGTCTAGGCACATAAAAGGTCTTGTGAAATATATTAATTTATCAATGTTTTATATGATTAGCATGAGCTTCCGCTGCATATGTATAAATATCTATACCCAGAGGTGATTTCACTCCTGCAACTATATATTCATCTATCCTCTTTTAGTGGATTGAGTGTAAACGATTGTAAAATAGATTACTGTCCTGATATAAATATACAGTCTTTACCTCTTGGTTGTGCTGTAGTGTTCTAAGGCTGAAGGAGATAGAAGAAGATTCGTACAGATACGAGGTCACTGAGGATTTCGCTATCCTAGCAGTCAGAGACCCCGCGGTAAGTAGAAGGTTGTATTCTCACTACTTTTCCTGCAGTCCTATTCTATGGAAGAAGTCATCAGCTTGTTAACAATATATTTTGTCTGCCAAGAAATGTATTAAATAGTGAAAATTAATCAGACTGTGTGAGAAAAACGGTTTGTTGTAACCACCTAAACATTGTTCCCTGTATGTCTGTCACAAAACCTCTCCTGATATTGCCTGTATGATAAGCAGTGTGTGTATACATGGTACTTTACTTTTATAGGTGTGATTTTCCGCTCAGCGGGTGTTATGCATTATATCGTAGTACACTTCCAAAAACAATGGCCTGTTCAGGACTCGTCCACAGGATCTGTTCCTCTAGTTACGTTACAAATAGAATGCAACAGGAGAACACCGCCGGGGAAGCAGTACTATGTAGAGATGCATTGATCTATATGCTGCACTGTCTCTGCCTTCCACACACACAGCAGAGATATATGCAGCTTACGCGTTGCTGCAAGGAAAATTATGTTGCTTCCATTTTCTTACTGTAACCTCAAAATTTGCATTGTGTTGAGGTGGTGTACCATAAAGTTCAATGGATCTTTAATGTCATGCTATTTCTCCAGTAGTGCTCTAGAGTTTATTTGGAATATAGCGCAAGAAAACACTCGAAAGTGTGAGCCATTTGATCACGCTCCCAATGCAACCACAATAACGGTAAACTGGAATGTTCACGGAGTACGTAACGGTGTCAGACAGATTCTACAAGCACAAAAGGTGGGGGAAACAGAGTCCATGCTAGTTACTTAATCGTTATAGAATATAAGTTCTTTATGGGGAGATTCAATTGGTCGTGATGTACAGTCAGGTCCATAAATATTGGGACATCGACAAAATTCTCATATTTTGATCTCTATACACCACCACAATGGATTTGAAATGAAACTAACATGGTGTGCTTTAACTGCAGACTTTCAGCTTTAATTGGAGGGTATTTACATCCACATCAGGTGAACGGTGTAGGAATTACAACGGTTTCTATATGTGCCTCCCACTTTTTAAGGGACCAAAAGTAATGGGACAATCGACTCCAAAGCTATTTCATGGACATGTGTGGGCTATTCCTTCACTATTTTATCATCAATTGAGCAGGTAAAAGGTCTGGAGTTGATTCTAGGTGTGACATTTGTATTTGGAATCTGTTGCTGTCGACTCTCAATATGAGATCCAAAGAGCTTCACTATCAGTGAAGCAAGCCATCATTAGGCTGAAAAATCAAAACAAACCCATCAAAGAGATAGCAAAAACATTATGTGTGGCCAAATCAACTGTTTGGAACATTCTTAAAAAGAAAGAGCGCATCAGAGAGCTCAGCAACACCAAAAGACCCGAGAGACCACGGAAAACAACTGTGGTGGATGGCAGAAGAATTTTTTCCCTGGTGAAGAAAAACCCCTTCACAACAGTTGGCCAAATCAAGAACACTCTCCAGGAGGTAGGTGTATATGTGTCAAAGTCAACAATCAAGAGAAGACTTCACAAGAGTGAATATAGAGGGTTCACCACAAGATGTAAACCATTTGTGAGCCACAAACACAGGAAGACCAGATTAGAGTTTGGCAAACAACATCTAAAAAAGCCATTGCAGTTCTGGAACAACATCCTATGGACAGATGAGACAAAGATCAACTTGTACCAGAGTGATAGGAAGAGAAGAGTATGGAGAAGGAAAGGAACTGCTCATGATCCAAAACATACCACCTCAACAGTGAAGCACGGTGGTGGTAGTGTCATGGCGTGGGCATGTTTGGCTGCCAATGGAACTGCTTCCCTTGTATTTATTGATAATGTGACTGCTGATAAAAGCAGTAGGATGAATTCTGAAGTGTTTCGGGCAATATTATTTGCTCATATTCAGTCAAATGCTTCAGAACTCACTGGACGGCACTTCACAGTGTAGATGGACAATGACCTGAAGCATACTGCAAAAGCAACCAAAGAGTTTTTAAGGCTAACAAGTGGAATGTTATGCAATGGCCAAGTCAATCACCTGACCTGAATCCGATGTAGCATGCATTTCACTTGATGAAGACAAAACTGAAGGGAAAATGCCCTAAGAACAAGCAGGAACTGAAGACATTTGCAGTAAAGGCCTGGCAGAGCATCACCAGGGATGAAACCCAGCGTCTGGTGATGTCTATGCGTTCCAGACTTCAGGCTGTAATTGACTGCAAAGGATTTGCAACAAATTATTAAGAAGTGAAAGTTTGATGTAGGATTGTTTAGTTTGTCCCATTACTTTTGGTCCCTTAAAAAGTGGGAGGCACATATAGAAACCGTTGTAATTCCTACACCGTTCACCTGATTTGGATGTAAATTCCCTCAAATTAAAGCTGAAAGTCTGCAGTTAAAGCGCATCTTGTTTGTTTCATTTCAAATCCATTGTGGTGGTGTATAGAGCCCAAAATATGAGAATTGTGTCGATGTCCCAATATTTATGGACCTGACTGTATCTCTGTGGACTGTTCCAGTGACACATCGCACTGAATTGAATCTGTTCCTATATGTACATTTTAAAGCCCACTACATTATTATACCTGGAGAAATAACACATGAAAGTGGAACATTATTTGGATTAAGTATTTTTTATTTTATTTCTGTTTCCATTCATTTTTATAACTGCGGAAAGCATCCTTTATTTTGCAGTTCTATGGTCTGTATGATTGCCTTTAATATACTATTAACGGTGCTGTGTTATTTGCCATCTCTGGAAAACATTTTGCCGGCAGCAGATAACCTCTGTACGTTAAACGCCACAAACGACATACATAATCACGTTTATGTTATACATGATATTTAGTTATATTACTTATATACAATATATACAAAAGGGCTGTGACACAGTATGTGTATATATATTTGCGTTTTAGGTGAATAATCTGGTGACTGTGACCGCGTCTGGGAGGAGGGTGAAAAGACGTTACGATATACTAGATGATGCTCCGGAACAAGAGGTATAAATAAGTCAAATGGAAATGGATGAGGTATATGGTATGCTATATGGTTTTGTTTCTATTATTGGACAAACCTGCGCTCTGTATATCCCATACTATATATGGTACCAGCTGCTTGGCAATAAGCCTGCTCTCGGTATATCCCATATTGTATATGGTACCATATGCGTGGCAATATAAATGCCCATATATGTGTACAAAACAAAAAGACAGTTGTCGGCGCTTATCCTTTACACTACATATCTGTGTGTGTCTAGCAAAATGAAAACATGAGGTATTAGTTCCTATTTTGATCAAAACATTTAAGCCTGCCTCCCAGCGTCAAGGGCACCTCATCATTGATGGACAGCTGCTATGACAATAAGGCAATATTTTTAAACAAAACCAGAGAAAAAACATGTTGTTTAAAAATATTGCCTTTTTGTCATAGCAGCTGTCCATCAAGCCTATTTAAGGCACATTTGGGTGTGGCTCACAAGCCAGCCCTTGCTAGATGTAAACCCCTATACCTGGGACGTGAGTGCATCTGATTTTAACTGCATGTTAATGGTGTTTAAAGCATATAGGTCAGTGTAGGACCTGCATATAATGAGGTACCCATGACGCTGGGATGCAGGCTTAAATGTTTTGATCAAAATATGAACTAATACATCATGTTTTCAGTTTGCTAGACACACACAGATATGCAGTGTAAAGGATAAGCACTGACAACTGTCTTTTTTGTTTCTATTATTACCTACTGTAGCTTGTAAAGCTACAGCAGGAAAACATTTTATGTCCTGAGTAAACTTCAGGTCAGATGGGTGCGCCAGTTTTTGCTTTCAAAGGTATAGCAGCCCTTGTCTATGTATATGTCGCATGTCTAGGTGAACAGTTAAATGGTTAGATCAGTGATGGGCAAACTTTTTCAGGAGCGGGCCAAATAAAAAAGAAAAACTTTAGGCGGGCCAATATAATTTATTAAAAAACTCAAATATCGAAATATATAATACAAATATTTTGAATGGGACGGGAGGGTGTTATATAGCAGTGTTACCTCTATAAGTGCAGCGATCGTACAGACACAGCACTTATTTCAGCAGGTTGGTGCAGATCCGTCTTTCTGGTGAGCCACTAACTGACAACACAGCGGCCAATCGAAATCCGCCTTAGTATATGGCCCAGCCCATCTCTTCTCACATGACTTTCAGCCATTAGGGGGCGGGCAGGTGTTTGAGTGATTGACATACGAAGTGTCCTTTTAGGAAGGAGGATGAAGTTTCATGGAGGAAATAGCTGGGAAGACATAAAAATGAAGGTTCTGACACACAGGGTCGGCCCTAATAATTTATGCATATATTAATGAAATTTTTTTAAATATTGGCGGGCCGGATAGAACCTCTAAGTGGGCCGGATCTGGCCCGCGGGCCGTAGTTTGCCCATCACTGGGTTAGATCATTAGCAAAGTCTGAATAAAGACACAGGTCCATCAAGTTCAGTCCTTCAAATGTTATAATTGTTGTGATCCAGAGGTAGTGAAAGCAAAACCTTAAGTGTGACAATTGCCAATTTATGAATAAAAATCCATTTCCTAAAAGTTCATTCCAATCTCCATAACGTATATTACTATTGTCATACTGCTACTATCTCTATTATCTTAGTTATCTCTATTATTCTCTATTTTTGCCAATAACCATTCCCTGTGCCTAGAAAAAATATTCCCCTGATGATCAACTCTTATGTTAATGTTAAATATCCTCAGTTGTGACGACTTCTTGAAACAATTACATATATATTTATAAATGCCACTAGTTGCTATCTTATCTTTTTTTTCCTTTGATGGTGTTTAAGTTATTATTTAACCCCCATCCGCCCCCCACTTTCCCCACACTTGTACTTCTGTCCCTCCTCAGCAATATTTGCTGTCTTCCCAGATCTGCAGACTTCCAGTCCTTACAGTTAGCTAGTGGGGACCTCTGCTGGCCAGTCTCTGTAATTATTTCTGTGTGTCACAAGAGGGGGGGGATCCTACACAAGGTTTTAAATGATATCCGGCTCCTCATTGGATAAGCGCTGCAGCCATCCAATCAAGAGCTTGCTATAATTTATAATCCTGTATCAGAGTCTCTTGTGCTCAGAACATACTGAGGCTGTAACTAATTGTAAGTATCGGAATGCTGCTGCATTGATTTATTTATGGGGGAGGTCCCCCAAAGTTCTCAGGTGGAGTAATGCATGGTTTTAAAATAAGTTGGGAATGTGGAAAATCTCTGTTTATAAATCCGTTAGCTTTCTATTCCATTATCCTTCATTCCAGTCCTTTCACCCTTGTTACTTCCCACACCAGACATTCAAGGCTGTAGTGTATGAAGATGAATTGGATCTGCTGACGGTGGTGGCTGTGACGCAGATAGATGTACAAGGAAGAGCACATGTTGATCTGCATTGCAATGATACAGGGAGAGTTCTGAAGAAGATCACATTGCAAGAATCTTGGGATGTGGTAAGAAATATACATTTGCAAGTTTAGCTTGTTAACCATCTAGGGCACTGTTCTCTGACCGGATATAGATCAGTGCCCTGCCAGGTTGGCATTCTGGGAGTATGTTCTAATATGCTCCTGCTGGGACCAGGCTGACAGTGGCAGCCTCTGACTTCAGCGCCATGCCCAAGATCCATTTGATTTGGTTCCTGTACATTCGTCCATATATACAAAAGGGAACATTATGATGTCACTGGGCTTTGCCAGCCTAGTGACAGCCATGTCCGGGCAGGAGGATAGGTAATCCAGCATGTCAGCTAGCATTACTATTGCAAGTGTCATTTTGCTGCAAAGATTCAAGTCTCTCTTGCTGTGACATGGCCAAAAATATAAAAGTTTTATTTAAAAATGTTAAGCAAAAAAATCTAAGAATTAAATAAAAAAAAAAAAAAAGCCTTAAAAATAGTTCGTATCTCCAAAACCAAAATGGCAATTAGAGGCACGATCACGCAAAGTTTTGCCCCCAACCCTATTCCCACTTACCCCCATCTTAAAGATGGATGCATTGCCCAATTTGCCCTGAATGACAACAGTTGTCCTTACAGTTATATGCAAAAGTTTGAGCTCCCCTGATAATATTGCATGTTTGACAGAATCCTTCAGTGGAAAAAATGTTACTGCAAGATCTGCAGGGTACAAACATGATATACTGTATTTCTGCACATTTTAATGCACACTTACTATTACTACTTTGCTGATTTAACAGATTGAAAAAAAATAACTGAATGTTTTCTTAGGGTCTCAAAACTTTAGATTGCCTCGGACTTTAAATTAAGCCGGGTGAAAACAATTCTAATATATTCAATTCTATAGATATTCTAACCAGTGTGTTGTGCCTACTGTGCACACTTAAGGGTCCCTCTGACCAACTGACTCAGACCTAACAAAGATCATTTACTGCTACAGGGAAGGCTGTAAACAGATATCTAAAAGCTTCCAGCTTTGGACACCCCAATGTCCAGTACATCATGGACATTAGGGGGAAATTAGGGGGAAATGTTAGGCATGAATTGGGAGACTGAGAATACTCTGTAAACTGCTCAGATACGAAGAGAAGAACCAGTATTTCGCTGCAGAGGAGCTTAATGGACTCCAGACATGGAGCAGTGACTCACAGTACTGCTTTACTTAAAACTTGGGACAAACAACTGTGTACTGAAAAAACACTTTTTTTTTTCTTTTTATCCACAAAACATACATTTGGAGAAAAACGAGTGAAATGTATGAAGAAAAGAAAACCTTGCCCACCATTCAGCAAGGGGGTGGATCTATTATGCGTTGGGGTATTGTGGCAGCTAGCGGAACAAAGAAATAGAATCTAAAGGAATTATACTAAATATTATAGAATCCTAGGAGCTTATTTCCCAGAGTCGGTGAAGGAACTAAAGCTGAAAAGTTATCTCAGGAAGACTATCATCCAAAACATATCTCATTATCAACCATGAAGTACTTACCGAAAAAGATTAAGGTTTCAGAACGAGCTTCACAGGCCCCTGACATAAATATTATTAACCATCTGTGGTGAGCTCAGTGTCCTGCAAGAAGACCTAAGAAGATTTCTTAGCTGGAATAATTTTGGAAGCAGGAGCAAATATTCCTAAAGCAAGAACAGAAAAGAGTCTTAGCTGGCGAGGAAGATCAAAGTTGTGATTCTTGTCAAAGGCAGGTGTCACTAAGTACTGACTGACGGGATGCGTTTGAAACTCGGGCAATAAATAGTAAACCGTGCATTATAATGCTCATGGATATGTCATGTTTAAGGTTGTATCTTGCAGAGGTTATCATGACTTCTTTCCAGTTAAAGATTGTGAAAGATGCAGTTTGACCAAGGAGGCCAAAACTGTTGCACTATAGCCGTTAATATCCCACTGTCTACTTTCTGTACAAAGATAGAGGCGTTGGCATTCCAACCTTGTCAGCCTAGCGAGCACTCACATGTTTAGCTCTCCTGCCCCTATTGCTGTGGGGTAAAAGTGTTACCCAGAAGGACTTATCACTGAAGACATGAACAACTCGATAAACTGGTGCAAAAATAGCCATCCCTACTTATTATCATCATAATTTATTTATATAGCGCCACTGATTCCGCAGCGCTGTACAGAGAACTCATTCACATCAGTCCCTGCCCCATTGGAGCTTACACTCTAAATTCCCTAACACCCCCACACACACACACACACACACACTAGGGTCAATTTTCGATAGCAGCCAATTAACCTACCAGTATGTTTTTGGAGTGTGGGAGGAAACCGGAGCACCCGGAGGAAACCCACGCAAACACAGGGAGAACATACAAACTCCACACAGATAAGGCCATGGTCAGGAATTGAACTCATGATCCCAGTGCTGTGAGGCAGAAGTGCTAACCACTTAGCCACCGTGCTGCCCCTTAAAAGCTGTGGTAGGTTGTGCGTGTGGGTCTAATTGCTTTCAAGTATAATGACCAGCATCCCAAGCCCAGCTAATAGCTGACATCTCTGCAGCTTCATTAGCTGCAGTCGCCACAATTTATTTAGCTGAAACTGTGAGGGTTTTAGTGGTTGAAAGAGTCATTGTACATTACTGTTTCAAATATTTTTTTAATAAAAAATACAGAATGGCTAGAAACTGTTTTGTTTGAAAACATAGGATGTCCATTGTTGGATTCTAGTAAATTAAATTCTTATTTTGTTTATTTATGGATAATTGCACAATACCACTCTCATTGTGCTATGTGCAATTCTCTTATCTGTTTGCACTTTGTAAATCTGGACACCTTCATTGTATCACATCTCTTGTTCCTTGTGCTGGATTTTATTTCCAGTGTTAGTTAAAATTCTGTTTATATAAACAACAACTATTTTATATCCCAGTTGTAATTTTTGGATATCTTCTATCTGTGTAGATAATTAGTGGTGTTTTATTCCTAGTGTGATCTTATTTTGTGTCTATGGATGAATAATGTATTCTTATTTTTAGTATTAGCACCTGCTCAGTACCACTTCTTCCACCCGTTCATAATTTTCCAATGAAAGACTAATCTCCATCCACTTTCTTTCTCTTTCAGACTCACAGCCACGCCTTAGTGTTTGATCGGGACACTCTGATACACATAGAAGAGAGGCCCAACCATAACTTTTCATGCTATGTTTATAAAATGCATTGTAATTCCGAAGAGTAAGACGGGAGTTCCCCAACATTCCCCAACATTTGTATGAATTCATTTCTAACCAAGTATGAAAAAATGTTTTGTACCATCATATTTTGTTCTGTATACTTGTTTTTAAAAGCAATAAATATATATTTTTTGAAACAAAGTGTTTGTTTAGTTCCTTTAAAGGGTCGCTTATTTCAAACGGTTCTAAGCTTAATTGTTCCCAATACAAGGAAATGTATATGGTGGATGGCATTATTGTTTTGTGCAGACTATAATCAAAATTGGGGAGTTGCGTATCTTTGTCGACTCATTATGTTTTCAGACCTTTCTGGACTTAGTCATGCCCAAAAGTCATGTAAAAAATCATCATCTTAACTGGTAACCATTGGAAATCACTGTGACCAATTTATATGCGCCCAGTATGAGACAAAGTTATTTCTGGATTTAATTTTAACCCTGATTTACAAAACATGAAAATGTTTACTTCTGACAAGCAGATACTTCAATACAGTGCTAGACGATTCTATAGATGGATCTAACAATAACTGTAACCCACTCTCAAACTAACTCAAACATATAAAGGAAATTGGCCTATTTGAGGTATGACCTGCTCTTAACCCATCCTCCTGTGTACAGTGGATGAAGTGGGGGTGTATACGGTGATATACCGTATCGCCACTTCTACGGCCTTCATTGTAAAACTATCACATTCCATTCACTTCTATTCCCGTTGCATTTTTCATACCGCCACTTCTAAATGTCCACTTCAAACACTGACCCTGTCCGTATAAAGCTTACCTTAGGATAGATATGATAATGGGTTGCAATGGTATCTCTCCAATAGTACTGGGTGCTACAATACAAATAAACTCAAGGTCTGACCAGACACAGCTACCTTTTAAACTCCTTGAGGGCCCAAAAGGAAGAACATATTAGAGATTAAACTAAAAGCTCCTAAACGACCCCCGATTCCAAATTGTAATTGCAGAGACCATATCTGATTATCCCTCCAATAATCCACAGTGATGTTGGCCTCCAAACCATCTGGGTAGCAGATAATGCAGTGATGAGAGGGCGGATAAGGACCATTTGATTTGTGCTAATTACTGACCAATCTCCTTCAACACAGATTTTACAGTGTTTGCAAAAGTATTAACAAATCGACTAAATTCTATATTATCCAGCCTAATACACCATGATCAGGTCTACTTCATCCAGTCAACGCAGGCCCTCGACAACCTAAGAAGAACAATTGATATTATACACCGTATCGACAAAATACAGCACCTTGTCACTTCATAAATACTATATGTCCTGGACAAGTAAAACCAATGCAATAAAAATTAATATTCTTCCAAAGTTCCTCTATTTGTTTCAGACTCTACCAGCTCGGTTGCTGAGTCGGACAATCAATAACCTTCTCCAACAATTTCACATGGGCTTATAAAAAACTGCTTGCGTACATTGATATTGGCCAATGTTCCTGCCAGGCTGGGGTTTCTGTGGCTACTTCTGTCTCACAAATATGATGATACAACATGTTTGAGCCAAGTTCTGTCCTGGCACACCAAACTACAAAGTGCTGGGTAGGTATAGAGGTTGACCTACTAGGATAGAGCTCACTCAAATTTATTCGGACTCAAAAAGCAACACAAACAAAAATCTGTTCTATCCATCCCTACAGTGGCTTTGACCCTACTAGCATTTTGGGAGAGTATCAATCTCCACCTATCGGACAACTCTCGTCTCTGTTATCTATCTGGGAGGAGCCCCTCTTCTACCCTGGATAAATTGGTGAGATGGCCTCTATATGGAAATATACCTTTCAATCAACCTGGGAAACAGAAATGGGGGGACTTTGGAAGAGGAAAAATGTAATAATCCTTACACCAGGTGGTACCTGCTACCAGAAACACTACACCGCATGTATCCTGACATCTCCAAACAATGCAGGGGACAATGTGGCTATATCGGCAGTTGGTGGTCCTGTCCAAAGGTTATATCCTACTGGAGTGGAAAAGAAACTCTAATCTCAAACGTCACAGGATTCAAATTGGATTTAACTCTTCCAAACATACTGCTATGCACCGGTTAAAAATGTTGGCAAGGACTCAGATAGGCTTATAATGCACATATGTTGTACAGCCAAACACCTGATTGCACGTCACTGCAAAAAAACACTCTACTCACACAACAAGAAGTAATAAACCATATTTCGTTGGCTACTAGCGCGGAATACATAACCAGCCTAGTAAACAACACTGAAGTGTGGACTTATGGTACAATTACCACTCCACTCTAATCCCAGGTCTCTTATAAGGCATATATACCAAACGTAATACTTTATCTACATAACCCAAGACAAAAGGAAACAAATCATCAAAGCCCTCCTTAACTTGGATAAACTTGCAGCAAATTGCCGTCACACAGATAAGCTTGTATGTTGAAATTTGTGTTTTATTGACAAGTTGTTTAATAGTTACAAGATTTGTCATTTGTTCAGCAAGACAAATTACAAACAAATGATTTTCTTTATTGCTTAACCTGTAATCGTTTGTCATACGTATATCCAGCTCTGTTTTGTATCATACTAAATAAAGAGATTACATTTTGGTTTTTTAAATACATTGAAGATATTCTATATCAAATATTTCAAGATAATACCCACAGTGATCACGTTTTGTTTCATAATCACATCTGTTTTGTGTTTGAGCCTTTGCCTTCCAATAACCCACTGCATCGTCCAGAAGTATTTAAGAGTTGCCTCTTTTGAACAAAACTATTTCAACCTCGTTTTATAACCTGTGTGATGTTGCAAGACATACAAATGATATGTGAGTCTAAATCTGTTTTTCATGACCCTCAGTGAAACTAAGCCCTGTGTGAGGGAGACACAAGCCTAGCTATCTAATGTGTTGCAGATTGATGTAGCATTGACGTAAACATTTATAGAATTATCTGGCAAAGTGTAACAACTCCAGCGAAGAACGTTCACAATCTTTTACTAAAAAAATATCGCCTTAATAAATCCGGCTGCCATTGTTAGGAAAGACTACAGCTGTCAGGCCTCACTGACATATTTTTGTTACATAAATTACAACCTCTATGACTTATTGGAGTGATTGCCACATGCATAGCAGCCTCATGTATAAATATTGTTGACTAAACCACATCAGTCTACCTGTAAATAACTTTTCCTCCAGTCGCAGTGGGTGTCCCTTTGTTACTTGCACAGTACTGGATATGAAAAGCTCATTAGATATTTTTAAGGTGCTATTTTGGCTATTTTTGCACCTGTTTATCGAGCACTTTTTTATCTTTATTTTTTACTTTTTTTTTTAAATCAAGTATTTTTATTGAAAATTCTCAAATACAACACAAAACAAAAACAAACAATAAATATCACACTAATAAACATTATGCCACTGCAAATAATACAGTTATTTAAAAGGCGAGAACTCACAATTTACGCTACGCAAATGGGCATACGTTCAATTCTGTATCAGACCCAATATATTTACTGAACCTAAGCTGACTTATAAGTCTATTATATATTATAATAATCTATTATAAGTCTGTTAAGCAGCTTCCTGGCTAAACTATAGTTCGGTATAAATCTTGCGGGGCAGTCATAGTTCCAAAGTTAGCAGCCAATAGGAGCTAAGCAGTATCTGATGCCAAGTTTAATGTGCTGAGCCATAGCTGGTGCCAAGTATATAATGTTCAGCCATATCTGGCGCCAAGTCTGATATGCAGAGTCATATCTGACAATCATCTCATTTAGCGAGCCATATCTGGTGCCGTCTAACATGTAGAGCCCCATCTGGTGCCATTCTAATACGCTGAGATATTTCTAGTGCCCAGACTAATTTGCAGAACCTTATTTGGTGGCAAGTATAGCTACTTACTAATCATCTGACCTCTTTATCCATCAGCTTTCACACAGTGCTGTCACCTTATTGGCTGATACTGTTTTTTCCTGTCCCACCATGAACTCCGGCAACCAATTGGAGTACAATGTAGGGCAGGAACCCAAGAAACTAGTGATTAAAACTTGACAATAGTTATCCTCAAATAACTATTAAGCCTTACCGGGAACTTTCCTGGTAGGCCGATGGCTAACGAGGCCGTCTCGTTTCTCACTTTTAAAATAATAATTAAATACATTTTTGGTAGGCGTGACCGCAGGGCATACAGGGAATCCATCTAAAACATTGGTGGTCAGTGGGCAGCAACAGGCAGCCAATCGCTAGGCTGCCTGTTGCTGTATGGGCTCCCACAGGGCTGTGCGGCAGACAGGAAGTTGGCGTTTTCTAAATTTCATGTACCCATTATTTTTTCCAAATAGGGCCTCCAGCATTCCAGGATCCAGACAAGCAGCAACTGCTCTAAAGAAACCAGAAGCCACAGATGGTGAAAGTGACAAGAACAGGTAGGAGAGAGCAGGACATACTGTCAACTTTCCTGAATCTGATGGGACATTCCCGAATTTGGGTGACTGTCTTGCTTAGTCAGGTTTTGGTCAGATAGCAAGGGCAGTTGGGAGGTATGTCCTGCTTCACAGTGTACTGCCTTATTCCAACTTTGGTGATACTATAGTGGTTCTTGCATTGATTCCATTGCCTCCTCCTACCTTGCTCTGGTCCCAATCTCAGACCACAGTGTTGAACATACAGCCAGCCCCCATCGCACTGACAATATCATTAATCCTGCCTCCTTTGCACTTATCACCAGCAAACACTTGGAATAGCTCTCCCCTTTACTTATGCCATTGTCTATCAATCCTCCCTGCACTGTTATTTCAAACCACCCCCAATCACAGGGCACATTTAGGGCTCATGCACAATTGTTACAGAGAAGTGTTTTCTTGCAGATGCTATTTCACCTTTGTGATCATTGCACCTAGACAGCCATTTATTATAAAAATTATTATTAATGCATTTTTGAAACACACGGTATACATATTTATATATTATACAGACATATTTACTGGTAGTTTGCATCTCATGATGCCAGGGAAACAACAGCTCTTATGGGGGGTGTCTGATGGTGACGGACAGGTTTCATTGTCCTTAACATTTTTCTATGGGCCCATCGATTTTGTGCCATGCTCTTGGATATTTTTATATGTGGATTTTTCTATTACAAAATTAGTCTCCCTGTACCCCAGCTTAGCGGATACTCCCAATCAATTTGTATATCTTCTTTTTAAATTAATGTAAACTTAGGAAAGAAAACAGATGCCAAGAAAACTTGGGAACAAGATTCATCCTAAAGGAAAACTATTATCAAAATGTATATTTTAATGGTTTGTGCAAAATTAAACAGAATTGCACTTTGCAAGTTAATTTAAAAGTGTGTTGTTTGTTAGGATGCATAAAATGTTTATTAAGATGCTACTATATGTGGAGAGCTTTTAGCTACAGGCTAAACCTCTTAGGAACATCACACCTGCACACCTCTCTACATGAATGCTGTAACTACATAAGCTGCACACAGTTATTATGTTAGAAGCATGATGTAGACAGTTTACATTAACAATCCATTACAGCTAAAGGGATCGGCCAAGTCTTGTGGTTACATCTTGTTGTAGCCTATGTGTACTTAGAGTGCTCCAAGCATAATAACCAAAGGTGTAATTACAAATGTTTGCAGCCTGGGTAATGATCATGAGTCACCCAATGCTATGCCAACTATGGTACAATATGGCATTTGTACAAATACTATGTGAGTGTTCCTATAGATTAATCCGTATATACAGAAAATAACAGATACTGAGAATTATACCTTCATTGGTGCAGTCACATTGCTGGTTCTATTGTCAGAAATATTACACAGACTCCATTGAGATTTTGCTATTAAAACATTTTATTTCTTAATTCTTTTTTAGACCCCTGTTCCACCTGATGTTTTGTTCCAATATGTCATTGAGACCTCTCCAATTTGTCTTTTCTACACCCTGCGCTTCTCTCCCTGCTGCCATCCTTAGTTACCTCTCTACATGCATTATTTCTTAAAGCGTATTGAGTAACCAGAGGTGAAACTAGAATATAAATTTACCGGGGGCGATTTAGGGGTGGGAGGATTTAGTCCCGCCCCCCTTTTAGACAGGTAAGGCTACCTGCGGCTGCACACTGTGATACGACAGCTCTGATTGTGTTTTAAACACAATCAGAGCAGCCGGGCAGGACTCTCTGTCTGGCTGTCTCTGCCGAATGGACCTGCACACAGTGTGCAGCCGCAGGCAGCAAGGCCCTGCTGGGGGGGGGGGTGATTGCCCTGATCACCCCCCCCACACCTGGATGCGCCATTGTGAGTAACTTGGCGCCTTCACAGTCTGTTTGTGCAGCTTACTAGAGAATCTGACTCATAAGTGCAAAAAGCACTTTTTGTTACTGCGCAGTAACCAAGGATCTGTTTCAGTCTGCTCTCAGACTGAAACGTATCTCCCCTTCTGCCTCTCAGCCCTTAAAGAGACGGAACGGGAAGGTAGTGGGCAGGCCCAAAGTAAGGTCATGTTAACAGTTTTACATGCTATGTTGAGGGGGAAGTAGCCGCAGATAGGCCTCTAGGAGACGCATCTGTTGCGGCTGCTTCTCTCCTGGGGGTAAGTTTTGCCTGTAAAGACATTGCCGTTTTAAATCTGCCTCAAATATCGGCAACTTGTAGAATGCCAGACTGATACATTTACCCCTTGGTGCGAGATTCATGCTGTAGATGTTGTAAATAAATTCATTTATTAGAAAAAAGCAGCGTGCCCCACACTCCCAAACAGCTTAACCATACTTGCCATCTCCCGGTATGTCCAGGAGACTCCCAAATTCAGGGCAGGTCTCCCATATTAGCGGGAGAGCTGGCAATGCTCCCGCAACAGCACACTTCCTAGTGAAGTGGGCAGATTTTGAGCCTCCATGATGCGATTCTCCAGGACTCACATCATTTTTGCCTGCCCCCCGTGGTAAAATGACGCGTTTGTGTCATAACGTCACAGGGGCGGGGCCAAAATGACGCGATTCTCTGAGCCCCACCCCCTCGCGCCCATCTCCCCCTGAGACTTCCGGAGGCCAACCTGGAAAGGTTGGCAACTATGAGTTTAACCAACTCTAGTGCTGCAAGCCTAGGCCTCTTACTAGCAAAATAGGGGGGGGGGGAGGGGGACAAATAGTCTGAGGTCCCCCCAATTTTACTATTCATCATCATCACCATTTATTTATATAGCGCCACTAATTCTGCAGCGCTGTACAGAGAACTCACTCACATCAGTCCCTGCCCCATTGGGGCTTACAGTCTAAATTCCCTAACATACACACACACACAGACAAGTACTTTTTTTTTTTAAACCTGTGTGTGCTTTATTTCCATTTTGTGTGTGGTGTACTACGGGTCCCAGCAGTCGCTTGTAATACTATCAGCATGCCCAAACACTTCTTGGCAGCCTGGGCATGCTGGGAGCTGTAGTGCACCAGGGACAAAATAGATTTATACATTTATTATTACCCCATACACACTGCCCCAGTTGGGGGGGGGAGCTAATGCTATCAGAACTGGACTGGTTATACTTAGGGGAAGGGGAAATCCAGCCCATACTGACCGGCCTAGTGCCGGTTTGGCTGGCAAAGCCTAGTTCTGGTAAAAGTCGGATTTTGTTAGTATCAGCACTAGTATTGTAGGAATGGATTTGCGCCCCACTGTTTTTTGTTATTTATTATTAATTTATCTGCCTGACTAGGCCGCTGAGACTGATCACATAAAGTGTATCAGGCGCAGCAGCCCCGTAAGGCAGACAAAGTAGTATCTTACTAAGTTTGCACAATTTACCTGCTATTCTGAGTCACACTTATCTAAAGCTACGTGTGACTCTGAATCCTGAGCAAATTGTGGGATGCAATTTACACTTAGGCTGTAAGTGTTAATTACGTCCGACTCTGCATTAGCCACTAAAGTGAATTATAGATGCATGTCTGTGTGCAAACTTACAGTTAATAGTTTAAATAACTAAACCATCTACAATTTTTAGATGTATAAAATAAAACGCTATTTTACTTTGTGGCTGTGCTTGTATGATATAACCTAATGACTTCCTAGAAGTTCGTTTCACTGCATTAAATACTGTTTTGAACAAACTTTGTAACTGACACTTTAATTAGGATGAAACTTAGAGGTGCTTTGGGACCACAGCCAGACCTAAGTTGCACAACACATTCTTCCACTGTTATTTTAACAGAGTAAATCCTCCCAGGGAGTGACCCTCCTCCATCCACTCTCCTCCTATCTTCCATCAGGGAAGGAGGTGTGGGCCCTCTGCAGCCACTACACACAGAGCATGGACTGCTAAACATGGAAGGTTACATAAGTTTCCTGTTCTTCCTTGTGTCTTCCCTGCTGCTGGGCTTCATCCTGGTCATCTTTGCTTTGGTCTGGGTTTTCCACTACAGCGACGGGCTTGGATGGGATGGAGGCAATCCTGAATTTAACTGGCACCCCGTACTAATCATCACAGGCTTCATCTTCATCGAAGGCATTGGTATGTGCTTTGCAGAAGGGGCTTGAATAAAAGTGAAGGACCTGGTGTTATTACTATTAAGTACCAGATTGCAAGATCTACCAGATGAGGAATAGTGTGATTGTGTAACTTTTACACCAGTTTCTGCATCCTGAGACCCTGGCAGGGCATAGAAAGCGATCACTGGGACTTGTAGTTCCACAGCTGCAACAGAGCCACAGAATGTAGGACTCTGTTCTACATTGGATAATACAGAATGCAGCATGTTCAAACTCTCTTTTTTTTAAACCAAAATTGTAACAGTTTTATTTTCCATCAATTCAGGACAGCCACTTATACTAGGATACATTACACAGAGTAGCTGTTGTCACAATCCACACCACACGCAACATCTGGCAGGAAATTGGAGCTCTGGGGGTTTAACATAGTTAAACTTTGTTACAGATTTACTCCAATATTCCTTCAGGCGCTACAGATTATACACTTAATTTGGTCTGTAGAATTTTACAACAGGAAAAAACATAATACCCGTCACTTTTATATCATATAGCCTTATTATTCATATATGTATTTTTTTTTAAATTATCTTAATGTTTAGATGCCAGCTCATGTATCTATGATTCTTTCTGAGCTACACTATCTTTACATTACATATACCTGCCAACCTGTTTCAATATCACAGTGGAATTTTAGTATACTTCTATTTTGTTATCGACCTATTTCTCAATTGCAGTAATGTGGGTTGTATCAGTTAATTGGCGTTTAAAATGACTTTGTTATTGTTCATTCATGTAACCAAGGTTATTGCAGTTGGAATATAAGAACTGGGAAAAGCAGTAGACTATAATTACACTGCTTAAATTGAGTTAGAATGACAGGTATGAATATCATTACCAGCAGGACACAATCCAGGTTCCTCTCAGATTGATTGCGATTGGCAATCTGTGGTGGTCACTGGCATTGCATGCTTAAAGCTGTCTGGAAATAAAATAGTTAAAAGACATATCTACTTGAAATAGGACTTTGTATTATTCTGTAGATTGTCCGTGCAGTGCAACCCTACAAGTGGGAGCTCTTGTAAGCTTAGGGTTTTCAGACCACTCAGCTTAAAGTAAACATCAATATTTAGCACATGATCAACAATGGCAATATGAATGCCATCCCAATACCAATGGCAATTCTACATACCCACTGCCATTTGAAATGCTTTTTGTTTTTATTAGTGTTTTGTATAGCTCCAAATGTGCTGAAACAACAATTGTGTGAAAATGGGACATACAGCGTTCAGCAAAATGCTAACACAATGCAAGTAAAGCGCAACTGTTAATTAACTTTCTTGAAACAATTATAGGGATTGTGTGCCCTAGAGTGAGCCATTTAGAAATGAAAAAAGTTCAAAGTTTCATTGAATGAGAAAAAAACCATGAAGGGCTGTGTTAAGAATCTGCTGTTCAGTACAACCCTCCACCATGGATAATCTTTGAAGTAATAGTGGGCACGACCACACATATTGCTCTAATATCCTGCTAACACTGTAAATAAACATGTAAGAATTAATGATCCTTCCCACACAGTATACACACTATGAAGTCATGGTCAACTGCGCTTAGATGTCAACCTGACCTGTTTCACCTGGGAGTAAGCTGCTCCCATATTTACCACTAATTATCCTGCTGACTTTACCCTGCAGGGACACTTATAGTAGTAATAATATATTAATATTAAATGCAAGGTGGATATGCAAGAGTTAAAGTCTTGTTTCATAGAAATAGAAACCTTGACAATCTTTGAATTATTCCTAATAAGTCCAGTCCTATTAACAGAAAAAAGTAATCTATATAACCTGTAATCTCACAAGTAGATCTGTTACTACTATATACATTTGGGGCTTCTATTCATTTGGTTGTGCAAGGTTTCCTTATAGTCAACAGATGTTATTATTACTGTAGCTGCTCATTAAATGATTTAGGGAAGTATTTTTCCCTGTACGGAAGTATCTCTTATCGCTGCAGTAAAAGTTGCATTTTCGTAGCAATTTAGCAATTTAACCCTCAGATGGCCTTAGCTGTACAGTCATGGCCAAAAGTTTTGAGAATGACACAAGTATTGGTTTTCACAAAGTTTGCTGCTTCATTGTTTTTAGACCTTTTTGTCAGATGTTGCTATGGTATACTGAAGTACAATTACAAGCATTTCATAAGTGTCAAAGGCTTTTATTGACAATTACTTTAAGTTTATGCAAAGAGTCAATATTTGCAGTGTTGACCCTTCTTTTTTTAAGACCTCTGAAATTCGCCCTGACATGCTGTCAATCAAGTTCTGGGCCACATACTGACTGATGGCCGCCCATTCTTGTCTAATCAATGCTTGGAGTTTGTCAGAATTTGTGGGTTTTTGTTAGTCCACCCACCTCTTGAGGATTGACCACAAGTTCTCAATAGGATAAAGGTCTGGGGAGTTTCCTGGCCATGGACCCAAAATTTCAATGTTTTGATCCCCAAGCCACTTATTTATCACTTTTTCCTTATGACAAGGTGCTCCATCATGCTGGAAAAGGCATTGTTCGTCACCAAACTGTTCTTGGATGGTTGGGAGAAGTTGCTCTTGGAGGATGATTTGATACCATTTTTTATTCATTACTGTGTTCTTAGGCAAAATTGTGAGTGAGTCCACTGCTTTGGCTGAGTAGCAACCCCACACATGAATGGTCTCAGGATGCTTTACCGTTGGCATGACACAGGACTGATGGTAGCGCTCACCTTTCCTTCTCTGGACAAGTGTTGTGGTCAGAAAGGGGTCAGAAAGGGGATTCATCAGAGAAAATGACTTTACCCCAGTCCTCAGCAGTCCATTTCCTGTACATTTTGCAGAATATCAGTCTGTCTCCGATGTTTTTGATGAAGATAAGTGGCTTCTTTGCTGGCCTTCTTCACACCAGGCCATCCTCCAAAAGTCTTTGCCTCACTGTGTGTGCAGATGCACTCACACCTGCCTGCTACCATTCCTGAGCAAGCTCTGCACTGGTGGTGCCCGATCCAACAGCTGAATCAACTTTCGGAGGCAGTCCTGGTGCTTGCTGGATGTTCTTGGGTGCCCTGAAGCCTTCTTCACAACTATTGAACCTCTCTCCTTGAAGTTCTTGATGATCCGATAAATGGTTGATTTAGGTGCAGTCTTACTAGCAGCAATATCCTTGCCTGTGAAGCCCTTTTTGTGCAAATCAATGATGACTGCACATGTTCCCTTGCAGGTAATCACGGTTAACAGAGGAAGAACAATGATTTCAAGCACCACCCTCCTTTTAAAGCTTCCAGTCTGCTATTCTAACTCAATCAGCATGACAGATTGATCTCCAGGCTTGTTCTTGTCAACACTCTCACCTGTGTTAACGAGAGAATCACTCTTCATGAGTATATGCAAATTGCCATCATAAAAACTGAGGCAGCAGAATTTGTGAAAAATAATATTAACATAACATTCTCCAAACGTTTGGCTATGACTGTAGAGTCCATGCTGGAAAAAGTTAAGCTTTTCAAAAACCCCATACCAAGGGAGGACTGGCAAATTTTAGGCCCGGGGCAAGTCTCGGCTCAGCAGCCTATTAGGAACATTTTAAAAGAAAAAAAAAATGCAGGTGGCCCAATGATTCAGCCCAAAGTCCACTATGGGACCGTCCCGGGGGGCTACTGCCCCCCTTCCCCCAGCCAGCCTCTGATCCCCATAGAGGACGGTGGTATAGTGCATTACTTTGGTTAACACAGGACATATCTGTGACATGTTTATGTTTTGCCTACTGACCAATGCTGATAATGCTATTCATTTACTCTAATCATTTTAGGAAAATAAATTAAGTTGGCACAACCATCATAATAGATCTAACATTGTTTTGATAACAATATTGCCTGCTAAGTAGAATCATTGAAAGCATTATTGTTACTTATATGAACACAAGTTATGAAGAAATGTGTGTGATTACAAAATACTGAATTGCATGCAGCAAGCATGCAAACGTGACGGGAAATGACGGCAAATATCTCTAGTGGGAGGATTGCACACATTGTCAACAGATGATGGCATTTAATGGATCTATTTCTGTTGTATTGTTTATTCTGTTTCTGTTGTATTATTTGCAACTTTCAGATAAATAAGGTTCTACAGAAGTTATCTGTAAGGGTTAAACATGGTTCCAACCATCCATCTCCTGACGCAGCAACTGGAATAAAGCCGTTCTCATCCCATATACCCAAAACGTGCACTTTAACTTCTAATTGAGCATAGCGTTTACTATAAAAGTCAAATATTGTCACGTAATAGGATGGATCATCCCAGTTTTATATATGTTAATGGTTTCCGAAACTGCTGCAAAATATTTCATACAACCTGTTAGGAATAGTAGCACAAAATTTGTGTTTGTTTTTTTTGTATTTGTATTTGGTTTTCTGAACACATCTTGTTGTATTTTGTGGGGTAAATGCCTCCAGAATGTCTAAAAAGTTATTTTAATGCAAGTAAAAACACTAGTAAGAATCCATGTTAAACACAGACATGTCTGACATTTTTTTTCACTAGTTTTAAAAAACCCACTGGTGTGTATGTGGCCGTATGCTGGTGGGATGTCTAAGGGAGCTCTCACTGATGCTGTGTTGGTTCAGATGTGCACAGGACCCTATTGAGGATTAAGGTGCCTTTAATGTATATTAATGGCCGCATCTCCCCCCATTAATTATCATCCCTTATCACAATGATAAAGGATGACCCAATATCGTCCTGGGACAGCGCATTCGTTAAGAGGCTGTCCCAGAGATGACTTAACTTTTACAATAACTCCATGATCTGACCCAGAACCTTGAACTTATTCTTACCTGGTATCTGAGGCAACAGGGCTGTATAGTCTTTATATTCTAAATATAACAATCAGCCAAAACATTAACACCACTGACAAGTGAAGTGAATAACATTGATTATCTCATTACAATGACACCTGTCAAGGGGTGGGATATATCAGGCAGCAAGTGAAGAGTCAGTTTTTGAAGTTGATGTGTTTGAAGCAGGAAAAATGGCATAAGAATCTGAACGACTTTGACAAGGGCCAAATTGTGATGGTGAGATGACTGGGTCAGAGCATCTCCAAAACAGCAGGTCTTGTGGGGTGTTCCTGGTATGCAGTGGTTAATAGCTACCACAAGTGGTCCAAGAAAGGACAACTGGTGAACTGGTGACAGAGTCATGGGCGCCCAAGACTCAATCATGTTCGTGGGGAGAGAGGGCTAGCTTGTCTGGTCCAATCCCACAGAAGAGCTACTGTAGCACAAATTGCTGTAAAGTTCTGTGATAGAAAGATGTTAGAACACACAGTGCATCACAGCTGGCTGTGTCTGGTGCTGTGTCACTGCAGGTCAGTCAGAGTGCCCATGCTGACCCCCGTCCACCACCAAAAGCGCCTACAATGGGCACGTGAGCCTCAGAACTAGATCATGGAGAACAGGGAAGAAGGTGGTCTGGTCTGATGAATCATATTTTCTTTTCCATCAAGTGGATGGCCAGGTGCGTGTGCGTCTTTTACCTGCGGAAGAGATGGCACCAGGATGCACTATGAAAAGAAGGCAAGTCGGTGCAGCCAATGTGATGCTCTGGGAAATGTTCTGCTGGGAATCTTAAAGGATCTGTTACTAACTTGATGGCGCCAGATACTACAGGACACCTCTGTGTTGTGGAGTCCATGACTCGACGGGTCAGAGCTGTTTTGGTGGCACAAAAGGGACCTACACAATATTAGACAGGGGGTTTTAATGTTGTGGCTGATCGGTGTATTTTGCTCATTCAGGTAAGAGAGAGAGACTGCATGCATATAAGACACAGGTTCCAGGGATGAACACAGGAGGCTTGTTGTCTTCCCCCTGGGTCAGTTCTTGTGCAAGAGATTAGGGCCATAATAGGACGAAGCTTTGACCTGTGAAACTTCCAGTCTTCCTTTTACCCTTATTTAAAGGTATCACTGAGGAGTATTTGAGCCCATTATTTTCCCAAACCAGGTGACATAACGTTCAATGGGAGCATTGTTTGCCTGGTCAGATCTAGAGGCACTACATCCTTCCCGAACCTTCTCAATGCCTAAGACGTTTCTCTATCTTGTCCTAAGCTGTGTAGGACTAATGTATAACTCTACTTTGCCAGCAACCAGGACAAGCTAAGAAATGACTTATGACTTATATGCAGTAAACACAGATTTATTGGCAGATTTATCAAAAGGCAAAAATCCCTACTGCCTATGGTAAAATTACGTTTGAAGCAGCCTTCATTATATCAGTAACACAGTTCACTTAATTTAGTCACCCATCTTGTTTTCAAATACAAGGTTTTTTTTTCAACTACTAGTATCCATTTAAAATAGCAAAGCACCAAAGATGCCAATTAAAATAATAATATTTTTTAAATTCTCTTTATTTTCAGTGTACAAACAGAACACAGAGGGGATAAACAAAATGCAAATCTAATAGTAATACACAGTAAATATAAGATGATATATTGTTGGACAAAACATAGTAATTGTAGTATGATAATACAGTTAACTTATAATTATTAATCAGAAAGCAATTAGGCAAACATTCAGTTGTGTAAATTTGTATGAAAGATAAAAGAAAATCAAAAGAGGTAGAAAGGATGGTAGCAGGTGAGGAGAGGGGTGGGGTAAAATGGGTTTGGATGGATAAAGGGGACTTCCTACGTGATATCTTATGCATACTTGGGAGATCCGGGGTGAGGTGGGCATGTGGGGACGGGACTCGGGAAAGCACTTAATTTGGCCTCACCCCTTAAATGGTCATCACAATTTCAAGCCTATTACTGAAGGGGGTGGGGCCACGATGATTCGTGAATAATGACATAAGCTCTGCCCCCTCCACTTAACTAATGAGGTGGCCATGAACCGGGAGGTTGTCCTGCGCTCCCGGGAGTCCAGGAGGACTAGAAGAAATCTGGGAGTCTCCTGGAATGGCAGATATGATCTTGGAATACCAGGTTTCCCAGATCTTATGGTAATTTTTAACTTTATTGTTTTGAAGACTAGTGAAATACTCCATTTTGGAAACAAGCCAGATGCCTAAAATTTATTTTACTGGCAATTTCCAAAATATTTACTGACTGTTAGCATTTTTTCAACTGACGCGTTAAAACGATGTTTCAAAGTCTATCCAAAACTGAACTATAACCACTATTAACAATACAGTTGTCCTCATGGATTTAAAATAAATGATTTAGAATCCTGAACTATCACAAAAACATTTTTATTGCACTTCTGTGTGTATTATTTTAGTGACAGGATCTAATTTGTTTTATTTACTGACAACTACTTAATTTTTACTGATAGTTTTAAATTTTACCTGTTTTACTGACAGTAAATTTACTGACAACTATCAAAACTCCAAGGAGCCAATAGCTCTGAACTGGAGGGCACACTGCATGGACCTCACATGTGTCCAAAATGTAAAAACAAAGAACTGAAAACAGACTAATATCAGACTGACCACAATCCCATGAAAGTTCCATAGAATTCTTCAAGTACACAAGGTGAAAACATCATTTAGTTCTTTATCAATCTTGGAAACCGTTCAAGCTCCTTAGTGTGAACAAATATTTTCCCAGCTCATGTGAATATCAGTGATAAGGAGTCTGTGATGGGGAGTTGTATTTATTCATCATGTTATAGTATTCCTGAGTCGGCTGAATCTGTTCTCCACACTTTTATCTGCCCTTTGTAACGGATACTAATTGTTTTCTGACTAATTGTACAAAGCAGGTCATAAGGTTATACCTCTCATAGGTTACACCATGTTGTTTGCTGATTATTGTGGCCAGTGTACTGTATACGGAGAATGGTACTAGGGCAATAGAGAATGATCATGATATTATGTGATCAAAACAACCTAAAATATATACCTGGCTGCTATACCTAAGTCTTCTTAAAGTGCTCCTGTTACAGATGACCAATGGAGGCAGCCATTTTGTGGGTGGGATTACTATTCAGAGGAAATTAGCATATGGATTTGTTAGGAACAAGTACTTACTGCAGTGCATTCCAAACTTTCTCAGCTAGAGGCACCATTAGAGTCGCAATAATTTTGTCAAGGCACCCCCATGGCAAAATAATTACCAAGTAGTCCCCCGGCTTGATTACCACCAGTCCTGGCCACGGCACCACTGTGAGATCGCACGGCAGCCCAGGGACCCGCGGTGTACAGTTTGTGAACCACTGACTTAGTGAATACAAGAGAGGTCTAATTAGTTTTTAGTGGGGCAGTGCTTCAGTGACTGATTCCAATCAGACTTTTAGGCTACTTACTGGCTTAGCACTCAAAATAAATGTCTCAGCTGTGGCATAAAACAGAAGAAAAAAGACAAATTTTAAATTTGCCAACATTGTATTACACATTAGTAGTAGCTGCCATGAAAATAGTCTCCCAGTCTGGAGTCTCAGGATCAGAGATCAAAATGTATTACATTGGCCCGACACTTGCAGTAACAGTGGTAGATATACAGGTAGTGAACATAAAAAGGAAACACCAATATAAAGTGATTTAAGGAGGACGATGGGCCACCATGTACCATACCATTGAGTTTACTAATATCTAGAATTGTTCAGCATCATTCTTACACAAAAGTCACTTAACTGATGTCTAGTCGATGGTGGTGAAAACATTAACTCATGCGTCAGAATATCCCATAAATTCTCGATTGAGTTCAGATCTGGTAACTAAGAAAGCCATGAGGTTTGAATAACATCAGTGTCATGCTCCTCAAACTATTGGGTGACCGCACATGCTCAATTGATGGGGGCATTGTCATTCTGAAAGACAATCCTCCCATCAAGGGAGGGCTGGCAAATTTTAGCCCAGGGGCCAAAACGCGACTCAACAGCCTATTAAAAACATTTTAAAGGAAAACAATGCAGGTGGCCCAATGACCCAGCCCAAGGTAGTCCACTATGGGACTGGCTGGGCGGGGGGGACAGATTCCCCTCTGCCCCCAGCCCAACCTGCCCCTGCCTCTCATCAGGAAAGACTTACTACTAATATGGAGTGAAATGATATCTTATTATTATTAAGTAGTGATCAGCATTGACCTTGCCTTCTAAGAGAATGACTGCACCCAAACCAGGAAAAGGTGCCCCACAAGATTACTGTACTACCAGGACTGTTGGGAACAAGCACTCAGGGCTACAGAGCTGTAGGTTGGTGCCACACGTACTATCGTTTATTTATTGAGAATATGGTCAAGGCTGATTCATGGGAAAAAAGTCAACAGAGATATTGAAGAATCTATTGTATGGATTGACATGAAACCTCTCAAGATTGCAGTGATTGCAGAGGGTCATGCTGCTTTGCTATAATCTTGTTCTGTATTTTAGTCATAAAGCATTTGTGTGTGCTTCAACCCTTAACACCAAGGAGAAAATTTCTCAAGGCCGTAGAGAGCAATGTCTGTGTCCTGTAACATTCCTTATGAGGATTGCAGTATTTCCCTGTCTGAGAGAGAATTTATTTTATATTCACTAACGTACCTCTTTACATGCTGAACATACTGGTCCTTACAGCATTCCTGCTCCTAGGTCTTCATGAACTGAAGATCAAGGTACATGGGATTTGTAATATACATTACGAGCAGGTCAGTATATTTGTAGACTGTGCACATACATCCAGCTGTCCTGATTTAGGGACCTGACTGCCAGGAATGTCCCTTTCACAATGGGACTGTCACATGAATTACCTGCACTCCTGTGCTGCTGATTCCCCTGACTCTGTGTACAGGTCAGCACTTCCTGGTTCAGGCGGGCACATGATTGTAGCTGGAAGGTGTGTCTCAGATTATCATTATGGACTCTACTGTGTGCGGCATCTCTTTAGTGTATCTGACCCGGTGCTCCACTGATTGCGGCCTAGGATTCTTCTGTGAGTGCTGTGTCTTCAGCTAATTAATCTTACTTGCTTCGCTGTACATCTCTGCTGCTACAGAGTCTGTGCTCCTTGATTCAGCCTTGGTATCCTATCACCTATCACGTCAGAGGGCTAACCTAAGGGCCGCAACCTGCAAACCTTCAGCAGCAAATTTCATCCCGCCTTGTGGTGGTTCTTGCTGAAGACCAAGGGGTTCGTTAGAGTCCGCGCCTTGGGAAGGCCTGCACTAACTCTGACTGATAGAAGTTCTCTGTGAATGTGACAGGGACACACTGCAATACATTTTTATGGTAAGGGAGTGGAGAGTGTATTTTTCTTTTTGGGAACGCCAGGCCTCCAAGGAACATGGCTCTCTCTCATGTGGAGAGACCATAGCCCCAACTTGGCATGGCCATCCCCCAACCACAAAGTACCAGGGCAGTATTAAGAGAATGTGGTATGTGGTGTGTTAATGCTTAGTTAGTTAAACCATTATGCATGTCTCTTTAACAGTAAATAAACAATATTTGGGCGGAGGGAGAATATTTAACAAATTCAGTGGAGGTCTTTAAGTATCATAAGTGTATTCATGTTATTACTACTTTCTGTAACCTCGTGGTCCTGGATCTTTACCCTTTTGTTTCCAGCCATTATAGTGTACAGGTTGCCATGGACCTGGAAATGCAGCAAGGTGCTCATGAAATGCATACACGCTGGTCTGCACCTCACAGCCACGGTTCTTGTAGTGGTGGCGTTGGTGGCTGTGTTCGATTACCACAACGCCAAAGACATTCCCAACATGTATAGTCTGCACAGCTGGGTTGGTTTGACGGTTGTCATCCTTTTTGTTTTGCAGGTGAGTTTTTTTCCTTCCCTTAATGCAGGTCATTTTTCAAAAAATGTTAAAATATTGGATAACTAGATAACATAACCAGGTGATATTGAAAGATATCTTGTAACATGCACAACTCCCTGTGGAGTCGTCAACAACAAACAGAGTGGATGCAGCCATTTTATGGGCAGGACCAATATTCAGCCTATCATTTCATTATGATTTAGTATACACTTGTCAAGTTTTTACACCTTCAGAGGGGAGGTGAAGTGTGGGGACGGAAGGGGACCCAGTCTGTGTCGCAATAATGCAAAAGTGCCATTTTGCCGCAGGCGGTGGAGCCAAAATGACGCAATTCACGTCACGGAAGCACCCACGCCACAGAGTCCGTGAGACCTACCTGGAATTCAGGAGTCTCCCAGGAGTGGGCAAGTATGAATTAGTGACATCCGTGAAACATGAGATTCTGTCATGTCAGTATTTCCTAGTGAATCGGTAGGCTGCATTCTCGTAAAATATTGGTTCAGCCAACAAAATGGCTGGCTCCGCTTCATTTGGGCAGCAGGTCCACTATAAGATGTTTGAATTTGTATGTTCCCTTGAGCTGAGTGCTACTGTCTACTCTTCTGTCCTCAGCTAATTGAGACCCTGAAAGTCTCCCTGCTGTTTTTCTAAAATAGACCCGACAGACTGGAACATTGATGTACATAAAATGCTTATCTTTAGTTCTAACAAATTCCTGGAAAGTTTACAAATATAACATTTAAATAATAATTGGCTAAATTTCCCTTTTGATAACTGCTTTTTAATACTAATTAAGAAAACACTGTATATCTTGTGATGATAGTAGCTTTGGCTATTTTTCTGGACACATTAAATATGTCATTTGTATTGCTACATTGCATTCTGTTATAAAATTGGCAATTACCGACTTTTTGTAATTAAAGTGATAAAATCTTTATGTCGACTCATCAATCACCTGGGGCAGGCCATTTAGTTAGATATAAAATCTCTTATAAAATGTTATGCAGATTTTTTTTTACATACATGTTAGTATAATTATCCCACTTATAACACCATATTTATAGTGTTCCATTCTACATTATATCATCAATAATCATGAGTAGTACAGGTACATGACATAAATTGAAAATGTATCTAATTGAATTAAAAGTACTAAGGTGGCTTTCAGAGTCATTTTGAGAATTGGTTTGGAATGGGGATAATGTTATTTATTCCTTTTCAGAATATGGATTTATGTAAAATCACAGTAAAGCAAAAATGCTAGTTGTCAAGAAACTGCACTCATCTAGACAACAGAACTAATTCTAGTAGACTATTCGATTTGACCACGTTGACGACCCATTGTAAAACATGCAAGCTCCTAAATGATCACCATGTTTTATCAAAAACTAATCCTGTTTACTGAGATTGGCTCATTGAAAAAGAAGTTAAGCATTGATTCGCATTGCTAGGTGTGTGGGATTAGAGAACAATACTTCCACTGAAGTCTGGTCATTCTCCATGTCTACTGTAATACCAGGCTAGTGCAACTTGTGTGTCACCAAAGAGATCACTAATCTGGTCATTCGGGTAATTGTGTTGACTAGCTAGTTGGCAATGTGTGAGGGTAGTTTAACATTAGTGTATGCTGAGGACCAAGCTGTTTGATCATTTCTGAACTAATTGGGGCCTGTTAGAACGTTACTACAGATGGTCCATATCCTCCTTTGCGCGTGATCGTCTGCTGGCCGCATTTATGAACAATGGGGCCTGATTCATTAGTGATCTTATCTTGTGCAAAAGTTAAGATGCTTATTTTTAAGAAGAAACGGGGAGATAAGAGTAAAGTTAAGATGGATTTTCATCTTAACTTAAGAAATTCTTCACTTACGCAGTGGGTTTTGCTTCTTATCTCCCTTTTCTGAGCATGCACAGAGTGGATTTGCTTAAGATAAGCAAAAAACGGCAGATAAGATCACTAATGAATCAGGCCCATGATCATTATCTGACATTGGGATAGTTATCTGGCCATACAAGATTGTATCATTGAAAGATTAAGATTATCAAAGCCTACCTGAGTATTCAAAGCTTATGCGTATTGCTCACATGATTCATGTTACATTGTCCCACGCTGGAGAAGAGTAGCACAAGGTGGTACATACAATCTTGTTAATTGAGTTAAGTTAAATATACTTGGATGCATGCAATTCATTAAGTTGTCATTTTATTTTTCAGCTTGTTGTAAGTATTTTTGTCTACTTGCTTCCAATCACCCCCATTTCTGTCCGAGCGGCTCTAATGCCAATCCATGTCTACTCTGGTCTTCTCCTCTTTGGTGGTGTCATAGCAACATCTCTTATGGGAATCACAGAAAAACTCATTTTTTCATTGTAAGTATTGTGATATACAGGTAAAATAACGCTATTAATAATAAATTACATAAACGATCATTTACACATAATGGAAGAATAAATTAAATCTGCATAAATAATTCTGCATATATCGTCTCATTTCTCTATATATTTGCATTTTGTAATATGAGTGGAAGTTGCCACAATAATTACTACAATACAATGCCAGCTGTAAACGCTAATAGTATATTAACCCTAGACAATTATATACCACAAGTTAACCCGTGCATGATACTCATGCATTCTAGTCAAATCAAGCTACTTAAGGTGTTAAAAAGGTTCTTGTCATGCATTTTGGCCTAGCCCAGGCCTCCTCAGGGGAAGAGCGTTACTTCCCGACGCAAGCGCCCTTTTTTAACGTGGTTTTGTCCACGTCACCACCTCATCATTTTTCTCCATCACCTCATCCTTCATCGCCACATCCTTCATCAAGCTACTTAAGGTGTTAAAAACTCCCCACTGTCACCCCCGGCAACCACCAACCACTCCCAACTGTCACTTCTCCTTCAAGAAATATATAGGTCAGTGTGTAACTCTGCCCAGCAGGTGGCGCTGCAGCTTGTTTTTTTTTTTTTTTTCACACACACCACTAGGCATTTATATAGTAGATCATCAAACTTTGTATAATGTGTATTTATGTTTAAGCATATCATTAAGGAGGGAATAGGTTTTTTTATTTTTTTGTATGACAGTTTAACAGTTTTATTGTTGGTCTTTGCATCTGTAGATGTTCTTGTTTATTGTATTGTCTGTGTAGAGTGATCGCTAATTAGCTGATCCAGTAGTTTAAAATCTAAATGTTATGAAGCAGGATTGTATGTCCACACAAGAGCTTTCTCTTGTTGTGTTCCAAGTGGAATGCAGTGTGAGGAAACCACTGGGGAAATGTATTGCTAAGTCGTGTTGTCTGTGCCAACAGTAAATAGTGTTGGCGTTTTTGACGGTGATCTCTGGGCCACATATGTTAGGGCTGTGTGGACAGCATAAGCGGCACCACAAAGAGGAGATCTATGCATTCCATTTGTAACCTAATTAAAAAATTAGGTTAATTAAGAATTAATTAACTCTTGTGTGGATGTATCCTGCATGGAGCAAGACATATCGTAATGATATCTGAGACCAGACTACTGTGCAAGACATTTGTATACACCTAGTGTACATGCACACACAGAGACACCAAACCATTAAGGCTGATAGAAAAACAAATAACTTGATTTTTAGAATATTAAGACACTTAAAACTGGCAGTGCATTTTGGCGCACAGTGGTGGTCCCAAGAGTCATGAGTAATTAATACCATGAAATCTTCCCTAGCTCACATCCAATCACGTGTCCCGCTCTTTGGTCTGCAGTGCTACTCTATATTCACAAGTCCCATGGGCAATCACTGCCTGGTATAGTAATTGCCTGTAAAGCTGGGTACACACTACAGATAATTCATGCAATTCTCGTACAGATCTCACATTGTTCAGACATTGCACATCGTATCTGCTGATTTGGTTTTATAGAAGTCCTAAAATCACGATCAACGATGGAACGATGTCGGGCAAATGTGGAAGTGTGTACGCACTCACATCCAGCAGTGTAGGCAGATCTCTATAGTGTGTACAGAGTCACGATCTCTGCAGATGGTTATGAGAGATGAAGAGCACAGATCTGATGGTAATTTGTGTAGGTGTGTACGAATGAATCTGCATGATCATGGGGACTGTCAGTCATTTATACGCCTCCTACTCTGGTGGATGGAACTCTAAACTACCATATCATTTTAACAGTAGTGATTTTTCACATGCAATTTCAATTTACATAGCTAATCTTCTTCAACTAACCAAGCCCATTTTTCTATCTTCCAAGGAAAAATCCATCCTACAGTAGTTTACCACCACACGGAGTCTTCGTGAACACTCTCGGACTTCTTATTGCAGTGTTTGGTGGACTGATCATATGGATAACCACTCGACCAGGCTGGAAGCGCCCTCCTGAGCACAGCAATAAGAACCAAAGTCCATTTGGAGTGACTCCTGATGGCACTAATGATGGTACTGCCACCGAGAACAGCAACACGGAGAAGTCTGACATGGAATTAAATAGCGATGCAGCCAGAAAACGGAACTTAAAATTGGATGAGGCTGGACAAAGATCCACCATGTGAGAACCTAATGTCAACGGAACGTCTGTATAGCTGCAAGAGCTTCATTTGGATTTCAGAATTATGCTGTGTTAAACTTAATGTTCAGACCTATATTTTTGTGCATAAAAACTATGATTGTTTACTTTCTGGTGGGGAAGAAAAGCTACATTTCTCTTGAGGAAAATAGGAGCAGGTCAAAGTTGTTTTTATTTTTATTTTACTATACATGAAAAGTTGGTGCAGGGTATTCTTATACAGAACTGGAATTCACATAATATTTTTTGGCGAAATAGTGTCCATTTGGAAAGAGCAATGATGCCACATCTGACATTATATGAATCATTAGCAACATGTATTGTTCTAATTAGATTGAAATGTACTGTATTGGGGCCGCATTAAAATACAGTAGATGACTATACTGAGCCAGACTTAGCCATTCTAACGCCACTGGTTTGAAGGCTCCACATACTTAATGCTTCCCTCTGTGTCAACTACGTTTTTTGTGCGGGGTGTAAATTTTTATTTTCAAGTTAAGAATTGCTTAATAGATTTAAAATCGGCCAAATTATTATTAGCCTTCTGGCAAACCTTTTTTTTAAGCAGAAAAGGAAAGGTTCTTTACATGAGGCCCTTAGGATTATAAACCAGTGTCTGAAAATTGTATTTTAACCCTAGAAGTTAACACAAATACAAATCCATAGACTGAAGTGGAGGAAAATGGTGATTACACTGGAAGTGTGTTAGGGGTATATTTACTAAATTGCGAGTTTGAAAAAGTGGAGATGTTGCCTATAGCAACCAATCAGATTCTAGTTATCATTTATTTAGTACATTCTACAAAATGACAGCTAGAATCTGATTGGTTGCTATAGGCAACATATCCACTTTTTCAAACCTGCAGTTTAGTAAGTATACCCCCTAGTCTCTGTGATTAATCCATTCAGTGGCAAAGGGGAACGGGAACTAGATCAGTAATCCACATTAAAAAAGTAGGAAATGATCCCCTGAAGACAATAGACAACAACTATAAATTGTCTGTTTTCTTAGTATGGAAAACAATACTTTTTAAGATGTAAAAAGGACCCTTTTCAAGTTGTAATAAAATACTTTTTAATAGAATATGGTGTAAACTTGTGCAGTTGTTCCATCACAGACATTTGTATGAAACTTTCAGATTTCTCCACTTTTATAGAATACCCCAGACCAAGGC
The DNA here is from genome assembly GCF_038048845.1 of Mixophyes fleayi. Lineage (NCBI taxonomy): Eukaryota > Metazoa > Chordata > Amphibia > Anura > Limnodynastidae > Mixophyes > Mixophyes fleayi. The sequence goes on along the minus strand of NC_134408.1, from coordinate 125,473,180 downwards.
CTATCCACAAATCTCATGGTATAGTGTTGTACAAGGACAGGGAAAGCTACTGGGACAAACTTGCCTGTGCTTGAAGGAAAGAGATGAACGTTGTTAGTAAACATGTTTTGGGCAGATTAAATTAATTTCAAGATGGTCGATGGTCGCTCAGTACAATGGCAGAAGCCCATTTATTACTTGTGTCCTTACTAGTTGAAGTTCCGTTCTCCCTGTCTGGACACCAGTATGTATATGAGATGGAGGTAAATAAAAATTGTGATCACATAGTGGGGTTAGACTATTAAATCATGGAATTCTATATTGTATGTCTTCTTAACAGGGCCAAGTAACTTACATGGATTTCTCAACGGTCACTTGTAGCCCACGGCTGTCACTAAGACTGTCATGCAGGGCTGGAGAAACAAGAGGCCTGAACCTAGGGGCGGCAAAAGCTGAGAGGCGTCTCTTTCTCAGCACAGGGCATTTAATTTTTTATGAGCTAAGAAAAATCAACTGAGGGAATTAGAAATATCAACTGATAAGAGTTTAACTAAGGTGTAGAAATTATAAATGAACTCAGTGGGAGGATGTTTACTATGGAACATTATTTATCCAAATAAGTGGCAAGATAATACTTCTTCAAACGTTTCTTTTTTTCCCGGTCAACATCTCTTAATGCTTTCATGTGTGCTTCCACATAGAGAACAATTAACTTTGTTTTAATGCAACTCACACATTGCAGAAGGCAGCCCTCGGTGCAGAACCTTAAGGTACAAACACTGAAATTCGGCACAAGATGGGCAGTGCCAGCGGAAGCTTTCTCTGTGCCCTAGGTGGCACCCTCCCGTGTCGTCGGAGATGCCCCATCCCTCCTGCGTTTCGCTCCTCCCTTCTCCCTGCAGCAGCTTACCTTAGCAGGTGTGAGGTGGGGGGTGGCATCCCCTGTTCCTCAGACTGGAAGTTTGCAATAGCCCAGAGCCCCCCTCCCAGAATATCATAGACATGGAGGAGCAGCAGTTGGCATCTTTACAGAGAAGAAGCGGCAGCTACTGCTCCTCCGTGTCAGCGGACGACAGTCAATGTAGGGGTACCACGGGGACATTATAAATACTGAATGAGTGACATACTCTCATACAGTGATAAGGCAACCCCTAACCCTTAGCGCCCTAAGCGATCACATAGGTTTGGCGGCCCTACAAATTTAGACCCAAGAGGGTTTATTAGAGAGAAGTAAGACAAACATGTATAGAATCTGAGCAGTATTTTTACAAATGTAGTGCGGGAAACTCACTTAATTTTTGGGGGCAGAAATCTGTCTGTACCTGTCATCATAGGTGATGAGTTTCATCAATGTTGTCCTTTGTCTGTAGACACTGTCCAAATAAAAGAGAGGCATATTGACACAGGCCTCTCCTGTTTACACAGACTACCCCGGATTTAGCTGTCTTGGAAGCAATGTTCAAGAAGCCATAGGTATAAGTAATTCACACTAGATGAAATCTAAGGAGAAATGTTCTTTCAAGGACTCTCGCTACCTTCATAACTCTGTCATGGTGCTGGTCCTGGCTACAATGTGCTCATGAGAATATTTGTATACTGCATATCATTTAATTCAGAGATGTACATAGAATGTGTTTTGCATTCTCCATGCCCAGCCAGGCCTAAAATTTTGCTTTGTTGCCTGAGAGACGAATGCTCCACGTCACCGGTTGGTCTGTGCCAATACTGCAATTTGAACTTGAGCCCTGAGAATGAGACATGAGTAAAACTCCGAAGCTCATTGTTTTACAGTCTGTGCACATAACCACTGATCAGGTGCTTTTCCAATTGAATACCTGCTATGCAACACAACCAGTGAGCATTTATCCAAAGTGACAACTGTACAGGACAAAAACATAGATTTCTCCCTCTACCTACTCTAACAGATGTTTATGCCTAAAATCGATCATGGACTGTTGGAAATGGGAGCAAAGACCAACAGGAGGGGGACATACTTTTCAAGTTGTATATAGAACCGAATATGGGAGAACACAAAGGTTAAAAAACTAATAAACTAAATACCAGCTTCAGTCAGACCAAAACAGTGGATACAGCACCACGAAGTCTGAAACACTGATAGGGATTATTTATTGTATTAGCCAAAAAAATGTACCCATAACGCTGTACATATGGCTATTGCCCACTCTATTGGGGTTTCAGCATTGTGGTCAGCTGCTGCCAAATGGACTGAGATTTTGTCTGCCAGTCAATTTCAGGAAAGATCCAATATAATGAAACCTATTGCTACAATTTGGATTAACCATTAAAGTTACTAAAACTAAGTGTTCCCGCTATAACATTTGATTGGGAAATGTGACTCTAAGACACACCCATATACCACAATAATTAAACAAGTGGTAATATTGCAGATTATTATGTATTTATGGTATAAAATATGTGTACTAAATAAAATATTTTATTTGTATTGCTACACTGGACCTTTATACCTGATAGTATAAGTCTAACTGACATGGTGCATCTAGAGACCTTATATAATCTAGCACTTACTTATATTCCTGACTATGGCTTTACCTGTTTGGAGTTTGTATGTTCTCCCCGTGTTTCCGTGGGTTTCCTCTGGGTTGCTCCGGTTTCCTCCCACACTCCAAAAACATACTGGTAGGTTAATTGGCTGCTGTTAAATTGACATTAGCCTCTTTCTGTATATTAGGGAATTTAGATTGTAAGCTCTATTGGGGCAGGGGGACTGATGTGAGTTTTCTGTACAGCGCTGCGGAATTAGTAGCACAATATAAATAGCTGATGATGCTGATGATGATAGGCAGGTTGCTAACCAGCTGAAACTCTAGATGATACTAACATTGATGGTTGTTGAGAGGTGGAAGCGGTTATCAGAAAAATGATAAGGACTTATAATAAGAAACGGACATATAATAAAAACTATGTTTAATTATTTCAAATTTAAACACCATGCCAAAAATCAGTTGTTTTATAGCTCATATTCATGTACATATTGCTTAATATACCAATGAAATTAGTGTATGGACCGTTAAATAACATACATATATAGCAGTTATATTTTAGTAATTTTTTTATATGTTTGCATGTCACATTTTATTGCAAAATAAAATATGTAATTTGTATTTATATTTTTTATACATTGAGTGATATATTCTGTCACGAAGCCCAGCCTGTCCCAGATACAGCATTCTGAACAGCTGGCCGTGACTGGCGTCACCTTAGTCACTTAGCAATGAATACACCTTTTCTGCCACCACAAAGGATTTATTATGGTGCCCTTATGTTCTCCAAAACCACTTATTGATGTTTCACACTTAAATCATCAATAAGGCTTAATTACAAAAAAAAGTTAATAACAAGACATACAATAAATTGCACAAATAAGTTTCAGAAAATAAAATAGGAAATAAAACCAGAGTACTACTTACTAGGTAAGACTTGGGGGTAAATGTATCAAGCTGAGAGTTTTCCGGCGGGTTTGAAAAACCAATCAGATTCTAGCTATCATTTATTTAGTACATTCTACAAAATGATAGCTAGAATCTGATTGGTTGCTATAGGCAACATCTCCACTTTTCAAACCCGCCAGAAAACTCTCAGCTTGATACATTTATCCCTTGGTGTGTGAGGGAACACAATTGAGAAAAATCACACATTTCAGTCTTGATAGACCCCATCATGAAAATGCACACGTTATTGTCTAAGGCAGAAGATTTTAAACCTTTATTTTTTGGATTTACTTACATTCACAGGCATATAGTCCCTTTCTAAGTATGCGCAGTGCAATTTTATGCAAAATACGTATTGGCATTTACGTTCCTTATTGAATCAGGCACAGTAAGCGCAGGCAATAGCAACCAATAAATAGGTGTCCACCTATTTATTGGTTGCTACCACCTGCACATCTTTTGGTATATTAGGGTGGAGGCTGCAATTTTTTAGCTGTAGATTTGCAGACAGGTCATTCTGAAAGATGAGGTTCAACATCAGCTCAAGATCTACTGGTCTCCTACAGCTGATCTAATGTGATTTACTAATAACTGTAAGCTCGCACCAGGAAATAAAGTAGGATAGTCAAGGTTTTATTTAGAGTTAAGGCTGAATGTGAATTAATATATGCCTTATATTGGTAATTGTGCACATACATACCCTCATGCCTCTACCCAACATCCCATCCGTCATTTTTTTTTATGGTAAAAATAGCAAATTGTTAATATAAGGCCCCCGGAGATGGATGAGGGTGTGACGCTCAATGTGGAAGGAATTTAATCTGTCCACATTGGTGTGAGCGGTGTGGAGTAGAGAGTCTGGTTTGAGAAATGGAACAAATGAGATATGTTCCAAACTCTGTAGGAGAGTTGCGTTCGGATGTACTGAGTCTGAGCTCCGAGGGGAGGACATGAAGAGAGCATAGCTGTGAAAGAGAGATGGGAACAAGTGACATTTCCGAGACAGAAATTGGGAAGCAGAGAGAGATAAAAGAAAGTATTATGACAGAGCAAATACCAAATACCTGAATTGGGGAGCACAGTGTCTATAACATGATAGGGTGCTCCAAGAGGAGGATCCTAAAGAAAAAGTGTATGCGGGATGGCGGACCTTGCTATTAAGATTTAATTAGAAGATGTGGAATGAACAATAAAAAACAGTACATAAACATATAAACAATCAACCACAAATGTATACACACTGATGTGTCTACAGGTGTTGACGAAATGTATTAATGAAATGTAGTGGAATAAAAAAAATGATAATAAACATTGGAAATATACCGTATATACTCGAGTATAAGTTGACCCGAATATAAGCCGAGGTACCTAATTTTACCACAAAAAACTGGTAAAACTTATTGACTCGAGTATAAGCCTAGGGTGGAAATGCAGCAGCAGCTACTGGTAATTTTTTTAGATTTATTTATTATTACGTTTTTAATTTACATCTGTATATGCATTTTTATATCATGTGTGTTTTTCAGTTTAATGCTATTTTGTCATTTTGATGTATGCTTTCACCCCCTATGTACATTGTTGTGGAAAATAAGAATATGTATACACATAAAATACAAATAAATTATTAAGTGTGTAAGTTGTGAAATTTGCAAATCTATTACTTGCAGTTTGGTGGGGTTGTCAGTTGTCAGGACTTGAGTTCCAGGGTCACTCTCACACGTTTGCAGCCACTATTAGAAAATATTTTGCACTCAACTGTTTAGCATCAGCAAAAGAAATCCCATACACTCTCTGTAGTGTTTCCTGTGTAGGATCCCCCCTCCAAAAGGCTGACGAGTTCTGTTATGAGATGTGATCTGATGAGGCTAGTGATCAGATTAGCGTGTCACAAGTAGGATCTAATTTGTCATTTCAACGTTTCTAAGCACAATCTAAGAGCAGCTTCCTTACCGCTTGTCGTCAAAGCTCCACAGCCGGGTTTAAAGAGTTCTGCCTACAGCCTTTTCCTTCCCCCGCAGTGGAACGCATGTGCGTTCCACCAACAGGAAGTTCGGCATTTGGAACGCTAGTTTGCGTTCCAAATGCGGAACTTAACAACTGAGGGACCGGACACCAGGTAAGTTCACCCGTGTATAAGCCGAGGGGGCCTTTTTCAGCATACAAAAATGTGCTGAAAAACTCGGCTTATACACGGGTATATACGGTACTTAAAATTCAGAAATAGTTGTCCTCATTATATTGAGAAAAAAACAGTATTTGGCCAGTACACATTGATACAATCATCTAAGATCCTGGGGCCTGATTCATTAAGGTTCTTAAATGAAGAGGATTCTCATTTCAGTCTCCTGGACAAAACCATGTTACAATGGAAGGGGTGCAAATAAGTGTTCTGTTTTACACATAAGTTAAATACTGACTGTTTTTTTCATGTAACACACAAATATCAACTTTAAATTTCAGTGTACAAATAAGCTATCAAGTATTTGTGTGTTACATGAAAAAACAGGCAGTATTTAACTTATGTGTAAAACAGAACACTTATTTGCACCCCTTCCATTGTAACATGGTTTTGTCCAGGAGACTGAAATGAGTATCCTCTCCATTTGAGATCCTTAATGAATCAGGCCTCTGGTATCTATATATATATATATATATATATGTGACAAATGAATGACTTCTTGATCCAGAACTTCAAAAATAGCTGAATAATGTACTTGTTTAAAACAGTCTCACCCACTAGTTGATCTCCTGTTGACAATCTGAAAATGCACCCTCACAGACGATGTTTCCAGAGGATGAACAGAGGGTGAATTAGACACTGTGTGTCTCAGGCTCCAAAATTACTGTTGTAAAGGGAAGACGTCCAAGCTGTTAGGGAACAATTCCCCTGTAGACTTCTGTGTGTCTTCAAAACGCCGAATGTACGGCTGATCTCGGTCTGATGTGCTGGTCCTCATGCAAGTGGAAATTGGGGTGCTGTGTCCACTTATAGAAGGTGAAATCGGTATTGGAAATAATAGTCAATCCAAATAATCTGTTTTGTCCCAGTGTATTTTCAAGTCCATAAGAACATATCCATCTGATGTGTTTCGTCAGCACAGAAGCTAACTTTTTCGAAGTGTCTATGCTGATCCAAGCAGCTGTTGGATACTGAAGCATGAGTGCATTTTAAGAGTTTAAGTGTTTGAGAGAGACTAATGAGCTGCCTAATAATTGCAGCTGAGCATGAGCAGTGGCGCACGCAATGGGGGTTTCTGGGGACCCAGAAACCCCCCCTCGCTAAAAAGTGCCCTACATATCGGCACTGTAGTATACAGCAGCTGCGGCGCTGTCTAAGAAGCGTCCGTGGCGGTGCTGTAGGGCGCTTCTTTGACAGCGCCGCGGCTGCTGTATACTACAGTGCAGCCGAAACGGAGCTGGTCTGGGCCCTGGTACTTTGTAAATGCTCACGCCCTCTCGGCACCCCTGCATGTAAGTGTTAGCTCTTGTGTCAAGTGCCTTCTTCTGCCAGGTTTTAAAGTGATAAAGTGATTCATTCTGCACAAATAACCAAATATCTTTATAAACAATATTATTTATATTGCAATGTGTTTGAAGAACAAAAACAAGAGACTTTGACCTGGCGTTCATTATTGTTACCAGTTAAACACGTATATATTTTTCCACCTGAACTACATCTCTTCTACTGTTATCAAAGCTTTCTGCTTTTGTCTTCTCCTGCTTACTAGACTCAGTCTAGTACCATACAGTCTGGTACCAGTTTGCTACCAGATAAATTAGGGGAGTGGGAAGTAGTACCCGCGGGATGTCTGTACATAGTTTGCCCTTGGTCTCTGCATCCTGATGAAGAAAGCTGCACAATTATGAGCAAAGGCACCAACCATCAATTGCCAGGTGTCTGGCTAAATTGTGCAATTCTAAAATTAAAAAACAATTAAATAAATTCCGTATAAAAGTTAAATCCAAATAAACAGCAGTAAATGGGACAGCAACTCAGTTTTATAATTATTATAATTAATCATACATTAATATATTACATATTATTGAAATGTTTAGCATGACGTGCGCTGCTATTGTACGCCTTTGTACGCTTTTGGAATCTTTTAGTTGATCGGATTTAACCTGCCAAGGTTATACATTGTTCAAATGCCTATAATTATAGTTTTACACACAACTATCTGAACGCCAGGAATGCTAATAAGATACGGTATCTGAAATTCTGGTGCAAAGAGTGACAATGCAGTTTTAACATACAGCTCTGTACTGCTAGGGGAAACATTTAAGAAGAGATGGGGTCAACAGTTTATATTTCACTTTCTAGCAGAGTTCTTTACAGGGCAACCCAAATTTTCCGATATATCCTTGTTTTGTTCTTCAATATGTTTCAATCAAAAGAAATGTTGACGTCTTTATTATTGCTATGGCATGCCTGCATTCTAAAATATTTGGTAGTAAAGCTTAATAGTTTTGCAGATCTGTGCTTAAATTTTCAGTGTTACATCTTACAAGAATTGGTGCTCTTAATTATTATTTTAAATTTATCAAGCAGGATAAGCCCTAAAACATATATAATGTAACTAAAAAATATGATAACAAAAAGTGTAAGAAATTATTTTGCCTTTTTCCAATAGGCTGGGCACCGCAACTTATTGGAGTAACTTCTGATATTTTAAATAGGTCTAAAGCTAAAAAATTCAGCAGTTGGAAGACTCAGGCATGACTGTTGTTGGAGATATGTTGTGAATATCTGACACTACTTCCATAACCATGGAAAGAAAACTAGGGTTACAATGACTGTTTCTATGGTTACAGATGTTGTTGCTAAGGAGTGTCACCAGTGTTGGATTGTCTTGCTGGTAACTTCCAGATGGGCCGTACACATACATAGGTATAATAGAGGGGAAGAGAGGTGTTTTGTTGGCCCCTATTTTCCCTGGTAGGTCCAACATACTCCAGTCCAACAATTAGTAGCAGTTATTCACATATTTGTCAAATGGCAACAGCAGCCATAACTGAGTGCTTCAACTGACTTGGGGCAGAAGTCATACTTCAACTAGCAGAAGTTATGGTAGTATCCAGCAAAATTATTTTAATTCGGCAAAATCACTTTTTTAGCTAGTTTGGTTGGAATTACCCTTTAACATTTACTTATGAGTACTTAAACCCATAGACTTCTTCCATGAGGTGATAAGTGAGAACCTTGTCTCAGTCAGCGGTTGTAGTCAGCATATTGATGCTGAGTACCCCAAGACTTACCCCGACATCTTGACTCCAAACGCCTCCTTTGACGAGTATCGATGACGACTTTTGTCAGTGACGTCATGAATTGGCGCCGGCTTCTTCCTTCATCGGGATTGGTTCAAGTCGCTTTGCAGAACAGTCGTCATCGATACTTGTCGGGAAAGAGGCGTTCGCGGTAAGTCTAAGTCTTGTCGGGAGACTCAGTGTCGATATGCCGCACCACACCCTCAGTCAGCACCATCCGACCCTTGTCCGACACTCCAGGGACCAGATGTGCACTGTCATAATTGATGGCAGGAAGAAGCACAGAGACGCTAGTCACCTGCTCTCTTTCCTACAATCAGTACACTGACTGCCTGAGAGATGTAGAGACAGGGAGGGAGAAATTCTACCTATCCCATAGTTGCCTACTCTCCCGGAATGTCCGGGAGACTCACAAATTTCTGGGAGTTCTCCCCAACTCCCAGGAGAGCAGGCAATTCCCCCTGATCCTGGCCGGCTGTATAAACTAAACGGAGGGGTCAGGACCTAGTGACATCATGGACCCCGCAATGTGGCCCCGCCCCCCTGTTTTTATTGGTTCAGTGTAGTGATGTCTGTTTTGGGGGCATGGCTAATGATGCAATTCTTCGAGCCCCGTCCCCACACACCCACCTGCACCCCGGACCTCCCGGGAATCATCTTGCCCATGTTAGCAAGTATGACCTATCGTGTCCCTTCCTCTAATGTCAGTTCTGTGGTCCCAAAACACTGATTACAGAAAGGAGAATGTGTCTCCAGGTACTGCAGAGCACGGCAAGTGTGCGTGTGCGAGGAGGGGGTTATCATTTAAGTATATATCTATAAACATTTAGTCCATCTAATTAATAGCACTGATACTCTATACCGAAGCTTATAATAAATACTGAGACTTGTAGGAATTAAACAAAACAAGGCATGTATTCATTATTAAAAAGGGACAATGTTAGAGACAAACACGGACACATTTAAACACTTCCATTGCTGAACCATTAGTCTAAACATTTTGCCCTTGACATTCTTAAGTACATTAAAAAAAATAAGTTCGAAATGAAAATAAATAATATTCACCATCATAAATAGTACTTGTTTCAAGCACAGCTTCATAATTTGGGCTTGAAAACAACATGAAGTTGTAATGAAACCCAGTAGCTAACTTGTTAGTATTGCAAAGTGTGGTTTTATTACACTCATGAACATCAGCGGTGCAGCTTATTTCCTGCCCATCAATGGTTCTTTATAAACACTGAACAAAGAGTCACATTCATTGCATTCATTTCATTCCATGGTCAACCTCTTGAGTAAAGCAATGTCCTCTATTCAGCTACACTTTTTGAGGCTTTAACATACAGTAGGAGATTTTAATCAAGTATTAGTGACCCGACTGCCCCTTATACTGATGAAAAACCAGAGCTGTCAGACAAGCAGCCTGGCACGCAACAATGACAGTCATCTGTGGATATTTTTTTCCGTCCTTGTATAATAAAAGTTGATATTATAAATTTATGTTGACTTCTCCCTGTCTCCAGCTATGGTAAGTACATACGACTAACATAAATGTTGTAAATGGAGCAAATTAAACACCATGGATTTAGAAGAATTTTCATTTGATATAAAATAATAAAAGCATACATAGTTTAATGCTGCAATCCCATTGAAAAATTAGGTATATTACTTAAATCACTGTGGAAGGCAATAAAAAGATTATTGGTAATTACAATTTTTCCTTGGTTTATTGTGTCAGGCCGCTACTAATGATTTATAATTCTGCAGGGTTTGCACAGTGTTATGTGACAACCATGGTAACCACAGTTCCATGACATATGGTATAGTGAGCAGAGAGGCTTTGGAATGCTCCTCTGAGCTCAATCTTCTCTGTGCACTGTAATTTTCCATACTAAGAGCGGTGAGCCAGTGTGTGTGACTGGCAGCCAAACTTGTCTGCCCTCCACACAGATTTTGAAAAGGTTATTCACTCACAATAGGTGTCAGCCATTGACAAGAAGGAACAGCAGCCAACAGTTTCTTACCGATGGAAATGCCGTCTGCTGCTCCTTCATGTCAGTGATAGGCTGGGAGTGTGATGCTGGGCTGTGACGTCACAGCCCAGCATCACATTCCCAGTCTGAAAGAGGAGCCGAATATGCCACCCCAAACCTTACTCCACACAAGGTAAGAAAGCGGGGAGGGTGGGCACAGCAGCATCTCAGTAGAGGGGCATCTTAGGGCTCTACATGCTGTACAGTACAATGATTATTATTCTTACTTCTTCTGGATGGACTGTGTACCGGCTGCAGCACCTCAATGTTTATTACTGTGGTTGGATCCTCCTGACCACTTACTTTGGATCAGAACTTCTGGGTAGCAGGCAGAATGTTGACTCAGGTTGCTGTGCTCAATTCAGGGCAGCCAAGGGGTGGGTTATAGTGTTTGCTCTTATATGTAGGTCATAGGAACACAGCAGGTATAGGTGTCTCACAAGAACAGAGTAAGATCTTTAGAAATAATGGCATTTATTATTCAGAGGAGGAACACCCACCCACAAGTACATATTGTATACTTTACATTGACTGTTTTGCCCTTTATAAACAGCAAGTCTAAGGAAATAATACAGTTTTACACACGTATGTTGGCAGGGGGTATTCCAGCCCACTTTAGACAGTCCAGACAGATTTTACTATGTCTCACCTGAATCAGCCTGGACCATGCTCTTACTAGTACACTGTATGGCAGGGGCATGTGTTCACCCCCCTGAACTGTCAGGGTGAGATGGTGTGGGGCATGTTCAGCACCCTCTTCATCTTAGCTCCATGTCTGGCCTGCAAGATTTTGTCTTCAAATATCCCACCCAAACTAAGACTGGGTACACACTACAGGTTGCTCACCTGATTATCGTGCCAGACACACCAACAACGACTGTTAGGTCCAATATTGCATTAGTGTGTATGCTCCAACTACCATGTTTTATGGTTCCAAAGCTTATTGTATCATTTGATTTGATTTTATAAATGGACTAAAAATCTCTATAAACGATGGAATGATTTCGGGCCAATTCTACAGTGTATGTACTCGTGCCAAAAGTGTAGGCAGATCTCCATAGAGTTTACAGGGTATACATGATGCAGCATGCTGATCGGCACTTTCAGTCATTAGTAAAGTCGTTAACTATAACGTAGTGTGTAACCAGCATAATTGCCAGGATTCCTGTTCTGAGATCTAGGGTCACCCCCACAGAGCTGGTAGCTAGCCCCTGGCCATGGCTAAAGTAATGCTGCCAGCCCTCAACTGGACTACCATGAATGGGGAACTATCGAGTGTGGCAGTGCTCCTTTTCCTGTGAATGGGAACCAGAGGAGGGGGCATTACACTGTTGGATTCACCCCGTTCCCCACTGGACTTCCATGACAAGTACATTTGTAACTATATTTTAACAAATAAACATTTGTTTTCCACCATTAAGCCGTATTACTTCATTTGATTTTTAAACTGAACTAAAAATCTATTTCATTGATCGAACAATGTTGTTTCAATCCTGCAGTGTGTACACACTCACGAGCAGCAGTGTCCATAGATCTGTGTGGAGTGTGCAGTGTCCTGATCTTTTCAGCCGATGGTTATGACAGATGAAGAGCACAGATCAGTCGGATGGGAATCATTTGATGTTTCTTCAGAACCATCGGTGAATAGTTCCAATGTTCGATGTTTAACCCTGCAATTGTGAGATCCAATGTTTCCTCATCATCGCTAGATTTCTCCGCCGACGTACCGATGGTGGTTTTATTTGTGTTTTTATTGACACTGTGGTGCTTTGGACTGCCTGCTGACTGGCTCTCTCTGTCTCCTTCACAACTAAAGAGAGTCTGACCCTAGTCTGACAAGAGACACACTGACCTGGCTGCTGCTGCTGCTGGGGTGGTGGCTGAGAGTGAAAGACACTCTGGTCAGCCAATCACCAGCAGCACATTGGACAGGGGGAGGGGGCAGACTGGCTGGAAGCTATTGGTAATTGAGGAGTGAGTGACAGTGTCAGTCACTCACTGTGTCTGCTGCATGAGACAGACCCACCAGTGTCAGTCAGTCTGGAGTGACATCATCAGTGAGGAGCAGAATGAGTGTTGTGAAAGAGAGAAGGGAGGAGGGCTAGAGAGTGGAGACAGTGTGTGGATGAAGAGAGAGAAAAAATTAATGAAAGAGGAGGCTCAGGCTTAGTGAGTGAGGTCTGGAGGAAAGAGAAAGACTGTGTGATACTTGGGCATATATTTACTAAACTGAAGAGGTGGAGATGTTGCCTAGAGCAGCCAATCAGATTCTAGCTGTCATTTTGTAGAATGTGCTAAATAAATGAAAGCTATAATATGATTGGTTGCTATAGGCAATGTCTCCACTTTTTCAAACCCGCGATTTAATAGATGCACCCCTTAGAGTGAGAAAGAGAGGAGAGAGAGTCTGTCTGTCAGTGTGACTTGTTTGTGCCTGTGGAGATCGAATCAGGACTTGGAGAGGAAGGGCATTAAGGTATTGTATTATACCATCATCATCATCATCATCATCATTTATTTATTTATATAGTGCCAACATATTCCGTAGCGCTTTACAATTGGGGACAAACATAGTAAACTAATAAACAAACTGGGTAAAACAGACAAAGAGGTGAGAAGGCCCTGCTCGCAAGCTTACAATCTATGTGACAATGGGAGTTTGACACATGAGGCTAAGGCTAAGTTTACATTTTGCATTTCGGCCTAGCCAGACTGCAAAGGTAAAAGTGACTCATAAGCTAAATGATCCCGTCTCACAACAATGTTGGTCAGGGGGTAGTTGTCTTGTGTGAAATTGTGTAACGGATGGTAATAGGGTAATGTAGTGAGGTTAAGAGAGTGGTTGAGAAATATTGTAAGCTTGTCTGAAGAGGTGGGTTTTCAGAGAACGCTTGAAAGTTTGTAGACCAGAGGAGAGTGTTATTTTGCGAGGGAGAGAATTCCATAGAGTGGGTGCAGCCCGAAAAAAGTCCTGTAACCGAGAATGAGAGGATGTAATGAGTGTGGATGAGAGACGCAGATCTTGTGCAGAACGGAGGTGTCGAGTTGGGAGATATTTTGAGACAAGAGGAGATGTATGTTGGTGCAGCTTTGTTGATGGCCTTGTAGGTTAGTAAAAGTATTTTATATTGGATTCGGCAGAAAACAGGCAACCAGTGTAGAGACATACAGAGTGATAGCAACTGGCTGCTACTAACAACAGGATCCGCCAACAGTAAAGGTCAAAACACCACACTACTTCATTAGTTCATCTGTCACTAGTGTCATATTAAAAAGAAAATGCTATCAATCAAATGTCATTTGTGTAAACACTTTAATAGGAAAGCTGATGATGAGCACAAAACAGATATTTGCAGATACTGCAGCAAGCACATAAGAACACGTAGAGACACATTCATCATCATCATTTATATAGCGCCAGCAAATTCCGTAGTGCTTTACAATTGGGAGCAGACATTAATAAAACAATACTGGGTAATAGATACAGAGAGAGAGGTAAGAGGGCCTTGCTTGCAAGCTTACAATCTATGGGACAATGGCAGTTTGAAACACAGGGGCAGGTGCTACATCATATTGCACATTGGACCAGCTAGAATGCAAAGGTAAAAGTATTGAGTGGGCTGTATGATCAGTCACACAGCAATGTTGGTCAGAGGGTTGTTGTCTTGTGTTAGCTGTGTAGAGGGTGGTAATAGGGTAACCTTGTTAGCAGTCGCGGCGGCCGCAGGCACCGCCGCGACTCTCACCTGGTTCCTGTAGGCGTCCCGGTCATCGCTATGGCGACCGGGACGTCACTTCCTGCCTTTACCCGACCGTTGCCAGGGCAACGGTCGGACACTAACTACAGGGGCGCTGCGTCCCGGCAGCCGGGCGCATGCGCAGAAGCGCCCACAAGCCTGTGGGCTGATTTATGTGGTAGGGTTGAGCCTGCCCATGTGATTTCAGAGCTAGGCTCTGATTGGCTGCTACTGGTATTTAAGGCAGTGAGGTCTGCAGCCTCACTGCCGGTTATAGCGTTCTGTCCTCAGTTCTGCTGCCTGCTTGTTCTATCTGTTGGTTATTTCTACCTTGGATTGACTACCCGTGTTTTGACCTTTGCTTGTTCCTGGACCTTTGAACCCTCGCTTCAGACCCTGACCTTTTGCCTGGACTCCGGATTTTGCTTCTTTGCCTGTGTGTCTGACCCTTCGCTTGTTCCTGGATTTTGTACCTGTGCTAGTGACCTTTGACCTTGGATTCCTTCTTCACTACAGCCCGCCAATCTATTCCACTCCTGGGTGCTCCTTTAAGTCAGTATACGTTACTCGACCCTCGGTCGGCCCGCAGCCAAGTCTGTCCCCACCACTAGGGGCTCCAGCGAACACCGGGCCTTCAGAGTAGTTCCGAGTTTCACTGTACTGGCTTGGGAGTTCCTAACAAACCTAGGGAGATTAAGATGCTGGTTGAGAAATATTATAAGCTTGTCTGAAGAGGTGGGTTTTCAGAGAACGCTTGAAGAGTTGAAGACTAGAGGAAAGTCTTACTGTGCGAGGGAGGGAATTCCACAAAGTGGGTGCAGCCCGGAAAAAGTCCTGTAACCGAGAATGGGAGGATGTGATAAGAGTGGAGGAGAGACGTAGATCTTGTGCAGAACGGAGGTGTCGAGTTGGGAGATATTTTGAGACAAGTGAGAAAATGTATGTCAGTGCAATTTTGTTGATGGCCTTGTATGTTAATAGAAGAATTTTATATTGGATTCGTTGAAATACAGGCAGCCAATGTAGAGACTGACAGAGTGGCTCAGCAGAGGAATAACGGTTAGTAAGGAAAATCAATCTAGCTGCTGGTGCAAAATAGATTGTAGGGGTTCAAGTCTGATTTTGGGAAGACCAGTAAGGATTGCAATAGTTGATGCGGGAGATGATGAGTGCATGAATTAAGGTTTTTGCAGTGTCTTGTGTGAGATATGTGCCTATTCTGGAAATGTTCTTTAGATGTATGTAACATGATTTAGATATAGAATCAATGTGGGGAACAAAGGATAGTTGTGAGTCAAGGATTACACCTAGGCAGCGAGCTTGTGGGTTGGGATTTATGCTCATGTTATCAAAAGAAATAGAAATGTCCGCAGGAAGCTTCTGTTTTTGGCTGGGAATATTATTAATTCAGTTTTTGAAGGATATTGAGTTGGCGAGAAGACATCCAAAATGAAATAGTAGAAAGACAGACAGTCAGTAACGCGACACAACACAGATGGTGAGAGATCAGGAGAGGATAGATAGATTTGTGTATCATCCGCATAGAGATGATACTGAAATCCAAAGGAGCTTATTAGTTTTCCAAGAGAAGTGGTGTAGAATTCAAAACGCCTACTTTGGCATAGAGCACCGCCATTATCACATAAGCCACACCATTTGAGTTTTGCCATTCGGGACTGTCCCCCTGAGACCGTCTTTGTCTGTTTGTTATTAACTAGTCTTATTACTTAGTTTGTTTCAAATTGTAAAGCACTGCGAAGTATGCTGATGCTATATAAATTAATGTAAACAAAAAATAGACATCATTTAATAATTATCAGAACTTATCCTATTCAAAACACTATAAAAAATAAATATTAACTGGACATTAAGTTCATAAACAGAAATAACATAAGATTCAGACATTCAGTGATTTCTTATTCTGAGAACCGAGGTGAAATTACTAAAATGACTTTGGATGTGTAGCATTGTGTTCCTGTCCTTTACAAGGACATATTCTCAGAATATTAAAATGCAGCCTTCCATTCATACAAACTCTAAATCTACAGCGACACTTAGTTATTAGGATAAATTAACCATCCAGAACAATTTTAAAGGATATGAATTGTGCACATGCTACAATCTATATCATGCTAAACCCTGTAATCAAATATATTATCTAAAAGGTTAGGACTTAGAAAAAAATAAACAGGTAGAAAAACGTTCAATTTGCGTGTATCAGTCTAACAGATCACCACTAGGTGGCAAGCCAAATCAAGAAATAATTTAACATGAAGGTGCACAAACAGGTGTACAGTGCAGGCTTGTTAGTTACCAAATGCCCTAATTTTCATGGGCATTGTCCTAATCAAAAGTGCAGCAGAAGAACTGTAATGGCACCATGCAGACCACATTCAAGGATGCATGAAAAGAAGTTAGTGCCATCTTCTAGTTCTGCTAAGACCACTGATTTGTGTTGCTGACAGATATTATGAGGGATGCTCAACCCTTAGAAAACATTACAGTAGGCTGTACAGACATAAATCTGAAACTAATGATAGGACTGGGATCTCTGTATTCCAAAGCAGGGTGTGTAACTCGACATTTGCGGGTCCCATAGCAAAGTTTTGCCCCATATGCCACCCATTGGTGAAAAACTCACATATACACATGGGCATTTGACAGGGAAGGTGGGTCTACCTCAGCTGTGGGCCCATAGCAGCTGCACCCGCTGTGCCTATGGTAGTTACAGCCTTGCCATCAAGTATTATGTATGTAGCTATCTAAATGGTGTTCTGTTTATGTATAGCAAGTTGTCATGCACTGCTGTTGTCTTGGTAGAGAACCAGAATAAGATCAAGCTGGTGCAGTGCATTTTTCCTCTGGGCTTCCTGTTGTTTTTCAAAATGTCATACATACAGCTGTAAGATAGCTGAGCATTAAGACATCCTTCTGCTTTGGCTGCAGGAGGTACGTCATCCTTTCTAGTCTCATAGTGTTCACATTGACCTGTGTATCCTACCTTTGGCAAGAATTCTTCTGCTGCAGGAACACATAGGATGAAATGCCTGCCCTTCTTGGGAGCTTCGTAGTTGTGGTTCATGCACCGGTGACAGCAGAGCCAGAGCAATTCAGTATGAGAAAACAAGACGCCATACAGCACACCTGGAAAGAGGAGGAGGCTATTCCTCCGCTCCGATCACAGACCAGACACCTGTGAAAATGTTTAAGCACACAACACATCTGGGGCATACTTGCCAACTTTTCCTTGTTGGCTTCAGAGAGATCCCGGGGGAAGCGGGCGTGTGGGTGCGGGGCTCGACGAATCACATCATTTTGGCCCCGCCCCCCTAAACGATTGTCACAAGATGATGCAATATTTGCATCATTAAGCCCCCCCAACCGCCACTTATCTATTGCTGGGGCGAGAACCGGGAGGTTGCCCTGCCCTCCCAAAAGCTCAGGAGGTCTCCCAGAAATGTTGGAGTCTCCCTAACTATGTGTTAAAGAAAAGCAGCTAATCTCTAGAGACTGAAGTGTCTTTTACATTTCTGTCTCCATTACTGAAGTCATGTTTTTTTACCTGTCAGTTTTTGATTAAATCTTGGTCTCCATGAAAATGGCCACCTCCATAGGCATCAATACATCGACATAGGTCACAATTTCTGAACTGTATCATCATGCCACAGATCGCAAAGCCAACCACGTCTTGTACTAGCTCAGCATCAGAGAGAATGCCAGACTCTTCAGGGAGTGAGGGAGATCACCCCTATTTCAGGGAGTGACATTTAGGAAGGGTTGGCAAGTATGACCTGGGGGTAAAATGTATTAAACTGTGGATTTTGCAAGTCGCAGATATTCAGCGACTTTGCAGGGAAAATTTAAAACGGCAATGTCTTTAAAGACAAGCTTTGAGTATGGGAAAATGCCCCTTGCCCGTCACATTTACTCCTCAAAATCGTTGGCTGAAGTAATTGTCCCTTGCATTCGAAGACAGAGCAGACAGGGCTGCATTTGCTGGCGTATGTCCCGGTTCTGGGCATGCGCAGAGTAACTGTATGTACAATACGCTCAAAATCTGCAGACACATTGCTTGATGATTCAGGCACTCAGTGTACAGGGGCATGATGATGTAATTAGTCACTGGATGTATGGTTCAAACTTGACAGACATTACATTTAAATGCTACTTTCCAATAAACATTAACATATAAACCCTACAGAATAGGAATGGATGCTGTGAATTGCATAGTGTATAACGAAAACCACTGGGTTGTAGAGTTAGTCAATGTTGAAAAACAGGGACGTTGCAGTAATTAATCTTTTAAACCGGGCACCGTCCCTAAAATTAGGGGCAATTGGCAACTATCATTTTGTGTAAAGTAAACAATTGATGAGGAAGGTTTTAAACAAAAGTAAAAAATAAAAACAAACCCGTTCAGATCCTGTCTGCACAAACTGAGCTAGTGATACTAGTCTTCCCGAAGACCAATGCTCGTCTTTACTTACGCAATTGACTACAACATAATGGCTGCCTTTATGGAGACACATAGGAATACCCGGCTCCTGTCACTTCATGGGCTTGACGTAATTGGTGCTGCGCGTTGGATGTTTTGGCCTCCATCGCTTTCCGTAGAGGTTCAGTCGCTCGCAGTGTCTGTGGCCGGTGGCGGGCGGGGTTCTCGGGGAGACGGGGCAGTGACGCGCTTGGACCCAGTGGGGAGCAGTGAGGTTGGTGATTCGGTGGGTACACGGTGGTGTGGGTGGGTGACGGACTGATAGGTGTGAGGCCTTCTGGTTGTCATCATTACTGCCCATCTAATGAGGCCACGCTGGGACTAGTAGTACCACAGCAGCTTGGGAGGCACATACTGCATGAGGCTGCTCTACACTAGTACACTGTACAGCCTGCACAAAGAAATCACAAATAAGTGACTACTAGTCCCAGCTTGGCCTGTCACCTGCTGTCATTAACATTAGTGTCTTTGTCTATAACAAGATTAGGCAACCTGTGACTCTCCAAATGTTGTGGAACTACAATTCCCAGCATGTGGCATGCTGAAACTTATAGTTCCACAGTACTGGAGAGCTATTCCTTTCCTTTCTCTATGTAGATTACTGTGAGGTGACTAGGGCCTGGGATCACTGCATCACTCACACATCCCAGTACTGATTCTGGGGATGGTTTCCTGCCAGGGGGCATTAATGAATTGAAGATTATTCATAATTTTGTTGTATGATATGGTTTCAGATCTGTTGTGTGTTCCTCCACCTTAGAACAATCCCTGTTCGCTCCCAGTTACCCTGGATGTGCTGTCCATGATGCTTGTGGATAATTGTTCTTCCATGTATTAGACAGCAAGACCTGGGTGTGGCCTCTTGTGACTCACTGGTCTAATGTTGTCTAGCACTAACTATAAAATGTCCTATAAGAAGGATCTGCTTTCCAGTGTTGCTTATTCATCCTTTCAGCTGCAAGCTCAAATATTGTTTACATTGCTCTGTCAAGGATGTCTGGTAACATTCATTCCTCAGCATAGTGTTAGGTGTCGCTTATCTTTTTGGATCAGACATGCATTTTAATTGACCCCTATATATTGTTTAATTATGCAGTGCGTGGCATACAGCTGTTTTTCTTAGTTTTTAAAATCTGTATAAAAAAAGCTTCAATCTTACTAAGGAATTAAACATATAAGCACAAAAGTATTCAAACTTTTTTTTTTCTTTTTTGTATTTAAAGCAAGCTTATGCTTGAATAATCCTGAAATGTAGTGTCCAAAATTATTTCAATGTTTTGGACAGGTTGTAGTTGAGTACAATGTAACTTGATTCTTCCATGCTGTCCATATTAAAATTATTTGGGGTACTTAAACGTCATAATATTTGTATAAGACATATAACATGTTTAATGCCCATTGACTGTTCCCTTTATATGATGGCAGTAAGTCTACAAAGTAACCTCCTCCTGTATGATTATATTGGCTGATTTAAAAACAGGTGCATAGAAATGAACTAGGATATGCGACTAGACTAACCTGCTTTACATGCAATCATTTTATATTTTTAAAATGCAAGTGTGCACATCAGGATCAACGTTACAAATTCAATGGGAACATTAGTAGTATGGGATGTATTTGTTGACCCTAATGTTTTAATTGAGGGTATTATCTTTCTAAATAGTATTTACCCTTAAAACTAGTGCACTTGTCAAAGACGGTGCACCAAACATTATTGTGAAAGCAATAAGTGTTATGATTAAGATTTGCATTTTGTATGTTGTGTTTTAGTCTTTCCAGCACATAAAGTATATCCTTTTATTACTTCTTGTGGGGTTGTTCAATAGCTTATTCAGTGTTCTCCCAAGAAAAGTGGGGGTTTCCAGGCACTAGGACCCCCCTCTTTCAAGGGACCCAAGGCAGGAATGTCTGGAGGAAACTCATTATCACTGACTTATATCAGTAGTCAATTTGTTTAGACAAGTTATTGTGGTATGAGGATGAACCACATTCAGATGAGATACAGGCAATAACCTCACAGCACACTAAGGACTTGTATACATGGGCAGATGCATATTCACCTGTGATGCTTTCCATTCAGTTAGTGGTGCAGAAAAGCATGGCAGTCAAAACTTGGTAAAGGGATAAATGATGTTATGATAAACACAATAGAATTTTGTATGGTCAATTGCGGCTATTCAGGATGGATGCAGTACAGAGCATAGTTGGAGTGCAAGATGCATTAATGTTCTGTTCTGCATTCTATCTGTGACATGATTGGCACTATATAAACAAATGATAATTATATTACGCAGTGCATTTTAGATTATATGTAGTTCACATCATACCATGTGCCATTGGAGCTTACAAAACTCCCTATCACACACGCACACACTGACTAGGATCCATTTTGTCAGAGGCCAATTAACCAGTATGTATCTGGCCCTTGATCTCCTTGCACAGATCACTCATCTATTTTACATGCCAGTGTCTGCAATGAGTTATGCTCCATCCTGTGCTAATTGAATTTAATGAATTTTGGGATGGGGTACTTGGGATGATTGCTTATGTTAATGATCCCTAATGTCAACTATACTACCAGTAATGACATACTTGTAAATTGAAACATGTGTCTCAAAATTTTATGCTGGATTGGTTTTATTGACGCTTAATTACTTAGGAGTATGACAATTAAACACGGGTACATAAAACATATTGGGGCTGATTCAATTGAGTTTTTTGAGCATGCAGGAATAGCTCTCCCTATTATGCCTATTGCACCAAAAGTATCCTCTAATAGCCCGGACTGGCGCCATACCATTGAGAAACTCAATTCATTGGTGGCAGCAATGGAATTTCCTGCTCCAGTGTTTTTCGCTAATTATAAGCCACTGACTTCCTCACTGCAGAAAATTTAAGTTGACACTTTTATACATATAGATATGTGTATACTTATATTGTTGTGTGATGTAAGCACATTTGTACTTGAATCAAATTGTTCATGAATGTTGCTGCCATCCTCAGCGAACATAGTCAGGTTATTAAAAGGTATGTGTGCAATGCATTAATAGGTCTGTTTGCACCAACTTCATACTGTGTATATATATAAATAGTAAAATAATATGGGCTCGAATAGTCCTTTTTCATTCGGGAGCGAGTAATGAAATAAGATGTGCTTGTATGCAGCCCAAATAGACATAGTCCAAAGATCACTTACTTTTCCCCCTATGTTCGGACTGACCTAATCCCCAGACATGATTGTTATGTTTGCTGAATTCACTTATGTGAAGCAGGAGCTTGATTTTATATTGACATTTTAATGTTGACTGTTGTTTTTTGAAGGAAGTCTACCCTGGTTATAGGCAGGGACTTATTTATTTATTGGGGGGGGGGGGGGGGTTAATAGTTGTTAATTTTACATAGAGAACATCCGTTTTTATGTGCACATAACATGAGTTTAATCTGCTAAGCTGCTTGCTGTCACTCTGCTAATTGTCTGTAATCCATAGACCCCACTGCCTTCGTTATGAAATATGTTCCCAAGAGTTTACTTGCTTTGCATTCACCAGTCAGTGACTGTTGAACAAAACATCTTTCACCCATGAATATTCTACAAGAGGAGTTTTACAGAACATGTCATCTATAGAATATTAAACTGTTTAATGAAATGGAAAACTAGGCCACAGGTGCGCAACATGTTCGGGATTCCGAATGGGGACCTGGAATTTGTTTTAGGGGTCTTTTTGATTGTTAGACATGAAACACATTCTATTGTAAATCACCTTTATTGGGTGCCATTAGTACACTGACATTTGGAGGCCCAGCTGAAAGGGTTGGGTACAAAACGTAGACAATGGAAATGTCGGCAGTTATCCTGTCGATATGAAAATATCAGCAGGATAAATGCTGAAACTTCCGTTCTGGTGACAGCTTCAGAATATGGACAGTGGGATTGTTGACATTCACACTGCCGACAAGTGCAATGCTGGCCGGACTCGCCGGCACAAAACAGTTCTAAAAAATAAATAACACATCCAAACCTGTGCTGAGTGCGGGTCCGGCGGCTGTATGCTCTTGTAATGTCGGCAGTGTGAATGTCGACAATCACACTGTCAACATTGTGAAGCTGTCACCAACGTGGAAGTGGCTGTACTTAGCCTGCCCATTTTCATGTCGACAGGATAACTGCCGACATTTCTATTGTCGGAAACGTGACCGCATTCCAGCTGAAGAAAGTTGAATGTCTGTATACTAGACCATTGTTACTTTCTGTAGATATTAAGGAACTCTGTAGACATATTTCTGTCATGTTGAATGTAAACGTGTTGTGCAAGTTGTCTTATTGGATTTGGATCAATTCACTGAATTTTCTAATTGTATTTATATGCACACCGTTCATCGGCATAGAGAACCGTTGCTTGCTGAAATAATTTTCATTTTAAGTGTTGTGATTGGATTTATTTCTGTTGCAGATTTCAGCATAAAGTCCTTCATTTGCTTTCTGGAGGATTACAAGGTAGGCTCCGCTTGTTAAGTTTTTAACTACTTTCTAGACTGCCTGGTAAACGGCCTTTTGGTCTTGCGGTATCTTCCAGTTCATTTTCAATGTGCAAACATGCTCTGGACACTGTTGGAGCAATTTATATAGCAGCAAATTTTCCTTTTTTTTTACCTTGCACATAATACAAAAAACAGCAATTAAATTACACAACCTTCGGTAATTATGGTAGGTGAAAGTATGCTTAATTCACTTTTTTGCTCACACCCCCTAAGGTGGTGACAAGTTTTTGTAAATGATTAAATCTAATCTGTAAAGGTCAGAAGATAGTACAGAACATCTATTACATGCCTTCTTAAAACTAAAAATGTGCAACTATATAATATATATATATATGAGTCCCATGTTGGCATCCTGTTATACACCATTGCACCTAAACATAAGTAAATTGAGTCAAGGTTAATATAGACAACCGGGTCAAGCCAGTAGCTGTATATATGATAACTGGATTCTTATTGGTTTAATCGTAATTAGAGTGCCACTTTAATAGAAACTGTTTTGGAGGTAATGGGGGTTGGGAAGACAAAAAATAAAAAAATGTGGTATTGATCAGTTTTTATAATATAACATAATATTCACAACATAGGCTACATACTTCTACAAAAGTTGGGCTTAACATCACTTTTTGTAATCTATTCCGAGAAGCATAATAGAACTGTGTGTGTGTGTGTTGTTTGGGAGCTGCCCTTGAGCAGTTAGAAAGCAAATTTATAGACACTGTTAGAGTGATGTCAGCCAGTGTCCACCTAGTTCTGACGAGTTGTATAATATTTACATGGCATTAGTTATTCTTTTGAAATAAACATCCCTTCCAACTAGTCATATGCTCAGCAGTGCACACACATATCATCCCTTCCAACCAGTCATATGCTCAGCAGTGCACACACATATCATCCCTTCCAACCAGTCATATGCTCAGCAGTGCACACACATATCATCCCTTCCAACCAATCATATGCTCAGCAGTGCACACACATATCCAGGTCGCAGTGATGACCAGACAGTATGTTTCCCTTCTTCCTCTCTGCGCAGGAAGCGGAGTAAGAGTAACAGCCAGTTCTCCACTGCATAAGCGGGGACCTGATTCTTGGGTAGCATTTCAGATGTAATGGGAGACAGTAGCAGTATCACATGTTATGACACAGTGCATGTGAGCTCTAATCGCAGAGTATGGTAAGTGCACCAGACGGGGAGGAGGCATATGGCAATTCAATTGAGGCACAGGATGGCACTATAAATTTATTGGAGCCGCAGGTTGTAAATACAAGTTTGTTTAACATCTGGACTAATTATATGTACAGCTATGTTGCTTGCCTAACGTTACATGCATCACCATAGTCCTAAAAATGGTTGCTTGATTCACAAAGTGTTCAGTATAAAATAGCTGGCTCCTAATTTTTTGGGGAGACATTTGTCCAGACCTGACATAATAGAGTTGTAGTAAAATGTCTTTAAGTTGTATATTTTACCTAAATATGTTCTGAGTTTTCTCCCCCCTCCATCCTGCAAGACAGTTTTCTCATGCCTACACCAGACATGTGGGTATCATCGGTTAAACAAGCTTGGTGCCTAGTGTGATGTGGTATGATTAAATCCTATGTCCTTTCACAAGACGGACTGAGTCACCGCTGGGAGACTACTTGTCCGTTCCCGCTAAATGTAGTGTCTGCTACATACTCTGAACACTTTGCTCTTTCCTCATTGTCTGGCCCTTTAAGCTATAATTATTGTCTAGCAATAAAAAAAAACTTCCTTTTGAAGACTCACCTTCCATCCTGTCTACGGGCCCCTTTTAATGTACTCACAGATACCTCGGAAGCCACTGTCAAGTTGTAATGTTTTTCCAGTAAGATTTTCTTTGATGCTTTGGGATGAAATTGTTTTGCTTCCACAATCTATGTGTTATTATGCAATTAAAAGCACTCTTAACTGCATTTTCTAATTTCCCATATGATTTATATGATGGAGGTAAAAATATGAAAAAATGTATATGCTATCCCTACAAAAAAATTATAATTTTATTACATTATTTTAGTAACCACAAATTCACAATAGATTGAAAACAACCTTAAACAAATGCTGGAGCTGGTGGTTTAATCCCATGCCAAGGATAAATAACTAAAATTAATGAAGTATCATATGGTCAATTATTTTATAGATGGTTTGGTATTTAAATACTGGGTGGAGACTTGGCTGTCAGTCACATGATCCGCCAGACACTCCCAGCTATAACGATGTCATATACATCTCAGTGCACTTACCTGTAACCAAGAGCGTTTCCTACAATAGTAATGGGATTGACATGATGGATTTCTCAATAAACTATATTTTTTCATAATTTAGGTTGAAACCACTAGCCCCACAATTTATTTTTGCTTTTTTTTTTTATCTATTTTGATGTCTTGCAATCAGAATCTTGTAATAAAATGACAAGTTTTATTTTGTTCTGTGTGCTCCTTATTCTTCCAGTTTTCCCTTGGGTTAGAATATTATCGTAACAGGGGGAAGGTGAAGGGTGAATATACATAAAGTTTCTAGGTGGCAGAGTGGATATAAAGGGTGAAAGGCAATTGGGTAGTATTATGGATTGGCCAGGGTTCCCAGGTCTTACAGAATGATTTTACAGAGTTGATAGTGAATAGATGTGTGTGTGTGTAATATATATATATATATATATATATATATATATTAATATTAATGTAATGTCTCTGTATCTTACAATGTCTTATTTGGTCACCATGTACATTTGTATCCACACTCTCTTGGTTTACCATAACATGGGGTTGTTTAGGATTGTTTTTTACTTACTTTCATTGCTTGTTTCATAAAGTAATATAATTAAAAAATATATATATAATATTATACACACTATAAGAAATCGTGGCCTATTATCATATTTCAGATATGTCTATGAAAATGTTGCCTTTTAGTCAGCATAGAAGGTATTCCTTTCTAAATGTTTCTTTCTCCCAAGTGTTCTGTAGTCTTACACAAAGGTATCTACAAAGAGCAGCTGATGTGTTCTGACATGTAATACTACAGAGGGCCTGGGAGTAAGATGCTGTACAGTTTAATAGGCTTGTGTGTGGCTCTGCTCTTCATTAGCTGGGTAAATTGGCAGCTCCTTTCCTGCATACATTCCAGGCACAATGATATTACAGCATAGGCTATGAATGCATCTTTCCCTGCTATGCTGAACAAATGGGAACAAACATGTTTCATATCTATGTAGAACGGAAAGTCTATTTTTTTTTATTTTTTTTTTTCTAGTGCATGTTTTGTAGTTTTATGAAACAATTTTATCTGATACATTGTAATAGCTATGTTGTTTTTATGTTCTGATACATATTAAGTTTGTAATGTTGATAGAGCTTCAGTACATGATGCTGACATCCCAGTTTGTCCGTTCATTCCGCTGTGTGGTCAGGTCCTGATTCTGCTGGTGAGACGGGAACATTTCACAGACAGATGTGGACTGAGGAAAATGCTTCTCTCATCCCTTTTCCTCTGCTTTCCTCACCTCTGTGGTTGCATTTTTCCCACTTATGTGCCTTTTATACCTTTGTTTTATTACAGACATATCTTTTTTTTTTAATCTTTTATATGGTTATTGTAGTCCTGTTTTATTGCCATTAACACTGTAGCAATAATAATTTAAGTCTACAAATGTCTTAAAGTATTTGTGCATGATAAAACCCACATTTATTATACCATAAAGTATGGTATGGAATTAATACTTTGTGCTTATTCATAATTTAGACTATGTGGTTGATTTATCAAACCTTGTGAAAAAGAAAAAGAGGAGGTGTTTCCCAAAGCAACCAATCAGATTGTAGCTGTCATTATCTGGAATGTATTAGATAAAGGATAGCTACAATCTGGTTGCTGGGGGCAACGCTTACACTTTTCCTTTTTTATAAGGTTTGATCATTCTACCCCTATATGTTTAGTTGTAGTTTCACACAAGACCCTTCCAGTATAATGTGTATGGTACAATGTCCTGTTATTGCTGTATTAATGGACCTTGTGAAAGGAGAACCAGTAAGTTATGATCTTCCTCTCATTCATACAGGTTCCTCATCATGTCTGACAAAAGTGAACTGAAGGCTGAATTAGAGCGCAAGAAACAGCGCTTGGCTCAAATAAGGGAGGAGAAAAAAAGAAAAGAGGAGGAGAAGAAAAAGAAGGAAGTAAGTTTATCTAAATAGTGTACATACTATTACCCCTCCCCAAATCAGCAAACTGCTTCGTTCATGTTACCATTTAGTGCCTTATAAAACCCGCCGTACTTGGCAAAGTGTCTCCTAAACGTGATTGATGTGATCTCTTCCTCTGCTCTCATGTACTCGGCAGCCCTCAGTCTGGTGACAGATAACATAGGGAGCACCAATGATGCATCATTACATCCTATTACTTTTCTTATATTCAATTCAAGTCCAAGCTGAGCCTCTTACATATAAAAAAAAATTATGAAAATATGAAAAAAATATATAATTGTTTGTAGAAATAAACTCCTGTAAAAACAGTTTTGTACATAATTGTTATTAAGCTTTCAGTGGAATAACTCAAACAACATGAAAACATTCTATACACGTCTATCAGTCTAAGGGGTCCATTTGATTCGGCTGTGTTATCCTTGTAATAATGCAGCCTGCGCACTTACCGTTACTATTGTAATTTTAACGCTGATTTTTGTTCGCAGCCCTTGGGGCCACAAGCAAAAATCCAGGTTAAAATGACCATATTAACGGTAATACAATTAGCACCACGATAGTCCTACATTAACTAACGTGGCCAAATTGAAGATATAGATATTACTTTAGTATTTGCAACACAAAAGTTCTTTTATAAGCTGTTGTCAACATTGACCTCCATTGAGTATTTGCAATGTATCACTTTGAAAATCTTTTGATTACCATCTTATTATTATTATTACTGTTACTAATCATAAACTTTAATTGTAAGGTTTCCGTAGAGCCGCACATATTACAAGCAATAGACCTTACAGGGTAAACAGGACAATAAGCAAGTGTTACGGAGACTCCAAAGGCTCCAAGCTGGACTAGTAACAGTGTAGCTGGAGCAGGAGTAATAAGTATTGAGACAAGAGGGATGAGGGCCCTGCTCGTAAGAGCTTACATACTAAAGGGAGGGCAAACAGACAGCAGTCACACAAGGGAGTCAGTGGACTGGATCAGGGGAAGAGGGAGGTGAGAAGATCAGGCATGGAGAGGGTTAGGTGGATGGCTGGTAGGCTTTGAGGAACAGATGAGTTAACACTAACTTTCCTATACACAAAAGATGTTTCACTTGATCATCAACTTAAGAAACCAGTCTCATTGTTTTACCACTGTCCCTTACTATTGGTATCCTGAAAATTCCAGAACTCATTTCATCATAAGCTCCTCTAATTTCCCTGTAATATCAACCCTAAGCCCAATCTGTTAGCTCTTGATTCAATGAGTCACTCTTATATCATATCCAATAAATCCCCTGACAGATCTATTGTGACTTAGTACATATGAGTTTGATGAGACTCCAGCATTAAGGTGAGCAGGTCTTATTACGGTAAATAACAGCTTTCCATGGACAGTGTCTGCTGCCAATACTATGCATTGTTCTTTATTATATTTACCATCTTTCTATTGTATGGGTGGAAAGAATCATATAAAACTGGCCAATTAAAAAGCAAGCAAACGGATTTCTTCCCCATAACCATTTTTCTGGTATGGTCAGGTTTGGTCGATGCTTTTTACCATATATAACGGGCAAATTTCTTGAATACACAGAATTTATGAATGGTGGGAGAGCAGCTTAATGAAAATGCATTTCACAGTAACTTAGTTCACCAACTGCTTTTTTCTCTCTCTCTCCCCCTTCCAAGGTGTCCTCTGACCAGCAGGATAGACCTGGTGTAGATCAAGAGTCTTTGTAGCACCAGTTTATGTGCTGCATACGCTGCTTGTGTGATAACAGTACCGGCCTATAAACCTAGCCATAATTTCGGCTAAACCCCATCCCGCTTGGGCTCGGTTGCAGGAAATTAACTTTTCCAGTGTGCTCTGCTTAGTAAGATTGATGGTCTACGGAGCATTATTTTTGCAAATGATTGTATAAATTCCAAGAAGATAGTTCAGTATTAAGTATTTTATTTTAGGTATGCGTAGTATGCCTGATTTGTTATGTTACTATCCAAGAGTGGGTTTACGTCACCTCCCAATGCACATCTAACGTACTTGGAATGAGTAGATTTAGGGTAATCTATTTACTTCTAGTTGGGAAGGTCCTGATACAGGAGAACACTCTGAAAATAAACATATCTTTATGTTCTTCAGCTTTAAACTGTAAGGAAGTATCTGCAGTAATATAATAATGCCTGAAGCGACAGCAATAAAACTGAAAATTGAGACTTTTTGGTACCTACATAAAATTGATAGCTAAATGCTCCTTAAAGTTATTTTTAGTCGTACATCTAAATTGTACATAATCTTGTTTTCAGCGTCCCCTTATATAAGGTAATGGACTAATAACCAATAATCACTTAGTAGCTTACTTCACTCCTGTAATAACACGTTGTTCCAGCAGAGGGCGCCAAGGCCATGACTTTTTGAAGCTAGCACAAAAAACGATGACATTTGTCATTTACAGGTCTTATCACTGCAACAAAGCGCTTGCATTAAACTGCCAATGCAATACACTATAAATGGTTATTGAAGGGGATGTCCACCCAGAAACAAGTCTGTTTAATGAAATATACATTTATTAACATTTATGATAATTGTTGCAAATAAGATGGCAGTTTGTTTCCCATAGCACCCAATCCGATTCTGCCATTTTTAGATTATTGTGGAAAATGAAAGTAAATATATTGGTTGCTGTGGGAGACGCCACCTTTTTCATCTGCATCATTTTTTATTAATATCTCCTGTTGTCTCCATACCGCCGACCACACTGCTTGTCAGCATACACAGTGCAGCTGGGGCAGCAAAGCTAAACATAGTCTTTATACCTCAAAATCTAAAGAGGAGCAGCAGCAGCTGCTCTGAGTCACACAATCATCTGATTTTCCCATCTCCCTTTTTCTGCTTCTTGATTTAACTGTAAATGTTTATTTCCCATTATCTTACTATATCTTTTGCCTTTGTAGTGATTCAAGCTACATTTCCTGTTTAATATGAAGACCGTTGCATGTGTAGCAGGTCCCATAAACCATTAATGTATCTTATTTCTAGTAAATCTGTCTTAATTTTTTTTTTGTCACAACCGTAAGCGACTTAACTGATTGGATCTGATTGGTTGTTGCCATCACCAATCACATGCTAGTATTTCATATTCCTTTTCAGCTTGTATTATCTCATCCGTGGATACTGTACAGGTAGGTATGAGGTTGGCCGGTTTGTGAGAGTTCCCTTCATTTCAGCCACATTTAGATACATAGGGTGCAGATGCTGAACGAGGGGCAAATTTGTGAAGCACGAGAGTTGAGTATGAAAACCCAAACATGGGTAAAAGAGAAATACAGGAATACTTACTCAGATTTGAATGTGGTTTAATGATCAGCTAAATGCAGTATTAGGCCTTCATATATTGTATCGGCTATGTATATATAACAGTCTTAAATGATACATCTGAATGTTGACCATTATCACCTCTGGCAAACTGCTTGGGGAGGCTCTGTCTTCATACCTGGCATCACTCTGGGCAGTTTACATACCTGTGCCTGGGTTACAGGTTCCTTTGTTTTGTAATTGACTAAGAGCCGTGGAGCAGGACTTTTACTGTTTGTGATAAAGGGGGATAAAAATAGTATATAATTAAATACTATTTGTTCAGGGTCTCCATGTTATAGTTCAGGGAACCAGGTGGATGTTCAAAAAAAGTGCAATTTCAAATATTATAATGTAGCCCAGTAAATTTCCTGAGATGATAGTGTGAGGGGATCAAACATTCTTGAAGAAAATTCAGCAAACATTTTATTTTTCTATAGTGCCATATACATAAGGCACATCACACAGTGCCATATACATAAGGCACATCACACAGTGCCATATACATAAGGCCCATCACGCAGTGCCATATACATAAGGCCCATCACGCAGTGCCATATACATAAGGCCCATCACGCAGTGCCATATACATAAGGCCCATCACGCAGTGCCATATACATAAGGCCCATCACGCAGTGCCATATACATAAGGCCCATCACGCAGTGCCATATACATAAGGCCCATCACGCAGTGCCATATACATAAGGCCCATCACGCAGTGCCATATACATAAGGCCCATCACGCAGTGCCATATACATAAGGCCCATCACGCAGTGCCATATACATAAGGCCCATCACGCAGTGCCATATACATAAGGCCCATCACGCAGTGCCATATACATAAGGCCCATCACGCAGTGCCATATACATAAGGCCCATCACGCAGTGCCATATACATAAGGCCCATCACGCAGTGCCATATACATAAGGCCCATCACGCAGTGCCATATACATAAGGCCCATCACGCAGTGCCATATACATAAGGCCCATCACGCAGTGCCATATACATAAGGCCCATCACGCAGTGCCATATACATAAGGCCCATCACGCAGTGCCATATACATAAGGCCCATCACGCAGTGCCATATACATAAGGCCCATCACGCAGTGCCATATACATAAGGCCCATCACGCAGTGCCATATACATAAGGCCCATCACGCAGTGCCATATACATAAGGCCCATCACGCAGTGCCATATACATAAGGCCCATCACGCAGTGCCATATACATAAGGCCCATCACGCAGTGCCATATACATAAGGCCCATCACGCAGTGCCATATACATAAGGCCCATCACGCAGTGCCATATACATAAGGCCCATCACGCAGTGCCATATACATAAGGCCCATCACGCAGTGCCATATACATAAGGCCCATCACGCAGTGCCATATACATAAGGCCCATCACGCAGTGCCATATACATAAGGCCCATCACGCAGTGCCATATACATAAGGCCCATCACGCAGTGCCATATACATAAGGCCCATCACGCAGTGCCATATACATAAGGCCCATCACGCAGTGCCATATACATAAGGCCCATCACGCAGTGCCATATACATAAGGCCCATCACGCAGTGCCATATACATAAGGCCCATCACGCAGTGCCATATACATAAGGCCCATCACGCAGTGCCATATACATAAGGCCCATCACGCAGTGCCATATACATAAGGCCCATCACGCAGTGCCATATACATAAGGCCCATCACGCAGTGCCATATACATAAGGCCCATCACGCAGTGCCATATACATAAGGCCCATCACGCAGTGCCATATACATAAGGCCCATCACGCAGTGCCATATACATAAGGCCCATCACGCAGTGCCATATACATAAGGCCCATCACGCAGTGCCATATACATAAGGCCCATCACGCAGTGCCATATACATAAGGCCCATCACGCAGTGCCATATACATAAGGCCCATCACGCAGTGCCATATACATAAGGCCCATCACGCAGTGCCATATACATAAGGCCCATCACGCAGTGCCATATACATAAGGCCCATCACGCAGTGCCATATACATAAGGCCCATCACGCAGTGCCATATACATAAGGCCCATCACGCAGTGCCATATACATAAGGCCCATCACGCAGTGCCATATACATAAGGCCCATCACGCAGTGCCATATACATAAGGCCCATCACGCAGTGCCATATACATAAGGCCCATCAGGCAGTGCCATATACATAAGGCCCATCAGGCAGTGCCATATACATAAGGCCCATCAGGCAGTGCCATATACATAAGGCCCATCAGGCAGTGCCATATACATAAGGCTCATCACGCAGTGCCATATACATAAGGCCCATCACGCAGTGCCATATACATAAGGCCCATCACGCAGTATCATGTGTAGCTATGAGGTTGTGTTCATCCTCTGATTGAGAACCTTGCTATCTCTTTAGCTGACTAGTTTAGTCTGTTTAATAATATCATCCATTTCAGTTACAAATTTCTTGCCCAGTCCAAATGTATACGCCAAGTTCTGCTTTTAGAAAACTCTGTGGTTCTTGTTAAATTCACTTATTTTTTTTCCCTAGTCTGATCAGAAGAAGGATGTACCCCCTCCACAGGAAGAGTCTGACCTGGAGAAGAAGAGAAGAGAGGCTGAAGCCTTACTCCAGAGCATGGGGATTACCCCAGAGCCCCCACTGGGTAAGCAGACTGAAGGCATGGTGATGGAGCCTGCTCCTGACTGCATGGTGATGGAGCCTGCTCCTGACTGCATGTTTGCTTGCTCACTCCATGTTTATGCTGCCTGCAGAGATGCTGTAGATTGTCTGCCCCCCCCACCCCCCACCACTTCCTCTCTCTACTGTGTTGGACATACAGATTAAGTATTATTGTGGACACTAAGGGTTAGAAATGTTAATGTTTTCCAGTTACTTTTATCCTGAATCTTAACTACAAAGATCACACTAAATCACAATGGTTCTGCTTTGTTCCAGTAAATGTTATCACAATATCACAATGCGTTTAGTACAGGGTGAAGCCCTGGGCCACAACTGGCTTTATCTACCAATGTAACCATGTGGCCATTCAGTCCCTTTATGTACTCTTTGGTCTGGATATGAGCGCATGTAAGTTCAGGCGGCTTTTCTCCCCAGTCTGCTACTTGGAGTATATGGGGTAGTTTATTCCTCTAAGACTAAGTGAGATTGGAACAGGCTTCTAGAGACACAAATACAACTCGGATGGTATTGTGTCAAACTGCCATTGTCACTCTTTGGTCTATTATCCTGTACAGCGCTGCGTAATATGATTGGCTCTATATATAAATAATTTTTCTATTGCCGGGTTAATAAGTATCTCATTTGAGCCTAAAGTGTTGTTTATTAAAATGCACTGAGCATCGTTCAGGTCAGTTATTCTGTTCTCTAAGAGTCACGTTCTGTAGAAGTAAACTGAACAGTGATAAAGACAATATCATGTTAGGGTTATCATCTCTTTTTTTTTTTTTTTTGTGTACATCATAGATTATTTAGGTGCAGGGCTCCGATAGATGAATCTGTTATGATTTACAATAGTGTGTTACAAACCCCTGTGTGACAGTCTGCACAATGAGAGGTTCACCTCTGGTACCAATCTCTTTATGATGAAACACACACACTGCGTAAATCTCATGCGAAACCTCATTATATCCTTTGTGAGCTATTGGTTAAGCGAGAGTCACTTTTGGCCAGGTGTCTGCCTCCTAACCACCATTAATTGGTTTGTTAGCTAGTTTCCAAGAAGTGTCCTACTAGTGAAAGGACAGAGAGGCTGAACGCAGCCCCGCAGGTGGCCGCTCCCCTCCCCTCCTCAGCCCAAGCCAGGGATTAGAAGGCACGTCAGTGGCAATAGGCTGGCTCTTGTGAACCAGCAGCACTCTCATTCCCCACACTGCTTATCTGTCCCTTCTTCCAATGACCTAAATACAGAGTCAATGTGGTCGGGTACCTTTCAACAATGGAACAGTTGGGAAGGTCAATAATATATAGCTTTGCTCACAGCAATTGATTTATATTTTTGCAGCAAAAATCACTTTAAAAATATTTGCGAAATAATCCTGCTTAATTTATGACTTTCATGTAAATTAAAATATATGTGATATTAATATGTAACTTTTCACTTTCAGCCCCATTTAACTGAAGCTGGTGTGATTGTGCCTTCAGAATGGGCATGTATGTCACAAGTCTAACACAGAATTTCACTGTTCTATTTATTTTCCATGTTCACTCATATTCTGCAGCGTTGTACAGAGAATTAAAGCCCCCAGTGGAGTTATGTTCTACTTACTCTTAATCACTCTCTCTGTCTTTTGACAATGGGAGGAAACCAGTGCCCCTGTGAGAAGCAGATTTGAATACGGGGACAACATAAATGCAGATAGGACCCTGGATAAAAAGAAAATCTAGCGCTGTGAAGCAGCAATACTGACCACTGTGCTCCATTGTCGTGTATACTGTAATATAACGCTAGGGGACTTTGTTCTCATCACATGGAGCGCATAGAAATCCATTTAGTGCCTTTGTGTGCTATGCTTGCTAGAGCTCTATGTATGTGTTGCGCGTGCATATGAAATCGTATACTTATGTCATTTGTCCCTCTGCACAAAGAAAGGGTTAGGGCTATGTCCATAAAAAGGCAGGGCTTACGGCGGACCCAGGGTGCAGCATATAATGGTAAATAGACTATAAACACAACTAAGCCAGGCCAGAATCAGAAATGTTCTGTATAGAAGATATTAATAAAAACCGGCAGTGCGGTTATTTTTCTTAATGCTTTCTATGGTGTTCTTTAGTTTTTTCTAACTTTATAAATGTCTCTGACAGTCCAAAGTTCTTGCCACAAATGCCTATGACACTGGTCTTGGCTCATGCCTTGTCCACTCTTAAACACGTGTTATCTAGCCTGCTGTGGGATCTAATCTTCTCATGCCTCATTATGCTTCTGCTAGGCGTTTTCTCTTGTCCAAATGACATGCTTTAAAAGGGAGGAGGGAGAAGGATTTACACAATCATTTAACTTTAAATCCTATGTAACCTGTCAGCACTTTTAAAAGGACATATGAAGTCTTATTGATACAAGCAGAGCCTCCCTTTTAAAGTTGTAATGAGAAATATAAATGTGATCCTTGGTGCTTCTGTGTGTCCCATTATTTAAACAATATACACTGGCTGGCTGACTTGTATTGTGGAACAAGACTTTAGTAAACGAGAACAGTTATAGTTAATCCACGTTTGTTTATCTTGCTGAAAATTAAATTGCCCAATTCATGCAGTTGATCGACTACACTCTCCATAATTATAGGACACGTCTGCAAGTTGGTTTACTATATACAATATAAATAAAACTAGCCCAAACTTTTTTCTTTTTTTTAAGCGTATCCATCACTTACATTGTTGACAGACAATTTTTGGGCTGAACCCATATTAGATCTATCCATTCACTTCCAAAGGGCCACACATTACCCTTAGTCTTTGTAATAAGTGAAAACAATACATTGCATCAATTAAAGAGACGCCTATCTGTAATAACATACCAGAAGGTGTTTTAAACAAGTGTTACAAGCTGTAACAAAGAAATATGACTATAAAGCAGGAAAGAGCTGTGGCCGCAGATAAAGGTTTGTTAAGTCCTGTTGCCAATCACTGATATAAGGGATAGATGCACTTTAACCCCTTGCAGCCAAGGTGGATTAGGACTCCTATAACCAGTGTACTAACAACTATTGAGACTGGTCCCCCTCATCCTGGAAACTGAGAAGACTGCCGTCCTGACGTGTGTGATAGTGGTGGGGCTGCCAAATGGGATGATATCTAGTCCGATGAGATGGAAGTTTATTATAGACTTACTGGACTAATATTGTAGTAGTAATATTGTAGTAAGGGGGAGACCAATGACATCTATCCCGTACATATAGAATATGGACTGCTTAGATGCGCCAGACACACCCCCTGCCTTTCCTTGTTTAGTATACAGTACAGTGCCTTGCTGCCTGAAGTTCATACAGCTCCCCAAGAGCTGATCCCAGGTAATCCCCACTCTGGCTGCCTTGGTGACAGCACATAATATTACACAGTTGCTGGAGAAGAGCTTGTGCATTATTAGGGCTTTGTACACACAGACATATAGGAGACACAAGAATCTGGAAAGTCCAGATCCAATCTGCTTCCATTCCCCTCTGGTTACTGGGACATGTGTCCCATCATATGATCATAGTGCAATGCGTTAATTTGCTAATGTACCTGCAGAAGCCCATGGTGTATGACCTTCATAGCGTTTATATAGTGATCTTTATTATGACTGGGATGATTGTGTCCAATCAAGTATCAAATAAACATATGGGTAGCACAAAATACCTGACTGCAAAGCTTTTATATTTATTATTAGGATTGCTGTATAAAGACCCTCTGGATGAGTTGTGTATGTTTCCAATAAGATGTAGTACACGTTCATTCAGCCTTGCTTAATATTTAAATAGTGTATCTAAAAAAAATGACTTGTCCTGTTAAGGGTGTAATGTACCACTAGATGGCAGTATTGTCCAGAAGTATAAAAACACAGTAGCGCTCCAGATTACCTTCTTAACACGTCTATGTATGAAAACTAGACTTAAGACCTTTCCTACTGTATGAAAACTCTAAAACTATCCGATGTTCAAGATGTTATATTCCATGTTATAATACACAGATGTTTGGCATTTCCATAGCTCTTGCCCAGAGCTTTTTAGCATCTTTAATATAAAAGAGAGAAGAATATAATTTAATAGACTTTGTCCATGCCCTGTGCTTCTGACCCTGTGCATGTAACTTAATGCTGGCTGAGACATGACACAGTAATTAAACATAATTTATTCTCACGGCTGACTTTCCCTTTAAAGTAAGTTATAGGGGAGGGTGAGTGTGGTATAGATTACCTCCAGTGTGAGAGACGACTCAGCAAGTGTAATGGTGCCATTAGCATACAGATGGTAGGGATCCTCTGAGATCACCCATAGCTTGTAGGACATGGAAAGGAGAAGAAGAAATTAAGATTAAAAAAAAACCTCTAAAAGAACCAGACTTTCTAAGTAGGATAAATAATAAACTATTAAGCAATGCCTAGAAAAATAGGTCTTGCGTTTAATCCCAAATCCACTTACCTTGGCACCTCCCTCAATATTTGTAGTTGTCCGACTTGTCCTCAGGCCTTGCCAACAATGAGATATATATGTAATGTATTTATTAATGTTCATTTAGTGCCTGCCCCAGGGGAGCTTAGGTCTAAATTTCCAAACACATGCATGAACATTAACTTGCCTGTATGGTTTTAGACAGTGAGTGGGAACCCAGAGGGAGTCCACTCAAGCATGGGGTGAGCTAACAAACACCTCACAGATAGGGGGCGCTGGTGGTAATGGATTCCATGGACTCGGTGCTTTGATGCAGCAATGCTAACCACTGTGCCATTATGTATGTTACACTTGCAGTTCTATGAATGTACAGCCAAAGAGCACGTCTTCAGGGTCTGCCTGGAGTCTACAGTTTCATCTTTCAGGACACCCTGACACAAGTTTTATAAACGCTCAGATGACTTAATCACATTTGTTGTTTATATCCTTCTGTTCAGTGCATATAAATATTAAGTGTCCGGCTACTTCAGCTTTATTTATTAACGCTTTCCTGGCGGAGCCTCAGTATCTCAAGAGCTTTGACTGTCCCTTTTTACATATTTCTAGTGACCCATTAAAGCGATTACATTTATATTTGTAGTTTATGCACCACTAATAAATCCTTTTATTGGTTCAACAAATTTGGCACCTTCCCCCTGTGGTCATGTTGGTGATGCCTGGAAGCCAGTGTTCCATGTAACAGAATGTTACAACACGTAGATGAGGTTAATAAACAGCATCAAGTTACCTTGTCTGAAAAAGGAAAATGCTGTTTGTGGAATTCAACAAGTTTAAAAATAAACGTAATCTAATAACCTGTTTTGCGGTGATCCACTTGATCCCTGTCATGGCCGGCTGTCCTTGCTCCTGACGTCTGTATGGGAAGAGAAGACGCCCTGATGTCTGCCGTAGTTCAGGGATATTCTTCTCACTCTGTATGTTCACCGCAAGAGCACAGACAACCTCCCCTGATGGCACCAGTCATTGGGCCGTACGTGGCCCGCCAATGCTTAATTTTACAGCCCCCATCTTCCTTGACAACCTCCATAAACTAAACTGTATTACATAATTTATTTAAAATAGTGTCTTGTAAGCAGTAGTTCTAATGTACAGCCCTCTTTATGTAAATGCACTGTTATGGACCAAGGCTACTCAAATGTATCATGTACCTCATAATTATGGTAAATGTTTGTCAAGAATCCCCCCTATATTTAGCTGTTACCCACTAGACCAGGCGTGGCTCTACAGACCACTCTGGGCCTGATATAGGAGTAAGTCCACCTATAGAATGTGCAACTTTGCTCCTTGGCCAAACCATGGTGCGCTACAGGGAAGAGGAGGCTAATGTATAATGTATGGAGAGATTTAGATTGGGAAGGGGGTACATCTTACCTCAACCCTGTAAATAGTCAAAGTAACACTGCCCAGCATTTGTGTGCTACCTGTAAGAGAGGGCAGTATTTTCCCTGCAGTCCCCCGTCCCCCCCCCCCTCCACTATTGCGTCATGGTTTGTACAAGTGTACATTTGCACTCTTAAGCTGGATTTGCTCCTAAATGGGACCAACCGTGTCTAAATCTCAATCAAAATAAAAAAATCTTTAAAACAATAAAATGCCTATAACCCCTGGAAACCACGATCACGTTTATGACGAAGTATGCACTTAAACATCAGTCTTTTGTCCAGGAGACAGTAACGTACACCTATAAAATACTGGACATTGTTAGATTTTTTTTTTGATGACCTCATATTACACCAGTGTTGTTCTTAACACTATACATTTTGTTCCCATATAAAATAAGTAGTGTGTATGAATTGGTTATATATAAAAGCATTGCACACACCTCTATGTAATAACAT
The DNA here is from genome assembly GCF_038048845.1 of Mixophyes fleayi. Lineage (NCBI taxonomy): Eukaryota > Metazoa > Chordata > Amphibia > Anura > Limnodynastidae > Mixophyes > Mixophyes fleayi. The sequence goes on along the minus strand of NC_134408.1, from coordinate 125,433,095 downwards.
TCATATACCAAGTCCTGAGAGCTGGAGGCTGACTCTTTCCATTCTGTTCTGATTAGATGACTCCCAGTTCTTTACCAATGCACAGTTCAAAGTATAGAACATACTGATGTCATCAAACTGAGAACTGCTCCTCTTAGGGCCAACACCTCAGTGCCATATTTTACCAGGGAGCACTTGCGGTATGACATGGCATCAAAACTAGTGCGTCAGAGATTAGCCAAACATAATGCCACTTATCCATCTAAGAGGCTGGTGTATAAAGCTGAGTGACTGCCGGAAATCTATGGGGGAACATAAGTATCAGTCCAAACCCCACTTTATAAATGTTACTGACAGCCGAGTGTCCCAAGTATTATAATATTGCACCAGTAACGTCTCCGTGCTGCCTGTAGTCTAGTACACACATACAAAGCCTGGAAGATGGGGCTTGTATGCAGTTGTTATAACCTCTTCCTGAAGATGAAATGTCCTGAATCTTTCTCATCCCTTTTCATTTTTTTGTTTTCTCCCTTCTTTGTCACCGACATGTTATATGCAGATGCATGAATAATCCAGCATGTGATTGGTAACTCTCTCTTCCCTTCTTTTTTTTCCCATTGTTCATCTCCATCCACGTACGTTTTGGTTTGCCATCTTTCTATTTTCGTTATCCTTTTTATGTTTCGTTATCAACCCCTCACATTAACTTACTTTGGAAACATCTTAAGCAGTCCAACCCCTGCGAATAGTAACAGAGGATACGTGTCTGTTTCACTATTTAGTCCCTCCGCCAACGTCTCCCTCCTCTAAGTCTGTGAGCACCCCGAGCGAAGCTGGAAGTCAGGACTCTGGAGATGGGACAAGTGGAGCCAGGTAAGGGCGGGTGGTTTGTTGTCTCTTTGCAGATCCTTACAGAACCATCCACATCAGAACTTACGGCTTGTCATATGAACACATAGAACAGTTCTTTGTAAAACGTTGCCACATAAAGGTCCTTAACATTGAAAAGTTAAAAAATAAATAAAGGACTTCACAAATATATATGTAAAACATTCTGGAAGGTTTTATAATGCTAGATATTTCAGACAACATTTACCCTGGGAAAGTATGACATTTCAGGGTATCATTATGTGGCCATAATAACTAGAAATATATTTATCATGCTTGCCAACCTTTTAAAACTTAATTTCGGGAGATCCCGGGCAGGGGGCGTGGTTGGAGGGCAGGAGGGACGAGGTGCGGTGAATCGCAACATTTTGGCCCCACCCCGCGGGGGACGGGGCCAAAATGACACGCTTCAACGCGAATCGCATAACTTTGACAGCAAGTTGCCGTATGCGGGATACTTTCCTGCCCTCCCGGGAGTCCGAGAGACCTACCCGAATTTCTGGAGTGGGAGAGTTGGCAAGTATGATATTTATAAACCGAAAATGTAAGAGGTCATTAAATATTTCTTTATATAGTTGGAGAAGCAATTTATGTTTTGAATGCTTCACTTCCTGATGACATTATAAATGTGGGGGCTGCTCAGAAGAAATATTGTTGATGAAATGAAACCACTGGGTTTTATGAGCGATACATACATTATAACGGGATATGATGGAACTTTGCTTTAACTAACTTTCTTTATCTAAGGTACCTTCCACTGTGCAAGCTGCGCTAATTGTAGTAAGTCAAAGCGTCAGATTGCCGATTGCATTTTGTATTTAGCTTTTGGTTTGATACTCTTGCTAGACGAGTCAGTGGAAGGTACTTGTTGGGTGTCCTGCTTATTATACTTTAACAAGGCGTTGACCTGTCATCCGTATTAACCTGCATGTGCTTATTTTGCAGTTCCAGACCTTCAGTTACCAAGAAGTAAAGCATATACCTTTTCTAATTAATGTATTTATTCATGTTTACAGTAGATTCTTGTAAACGATAGGAAATGATAGAGAACCTGTAGTATAAGAACGTTTGCATATAAATAGGGCAAGTCTGGGTTCATCTCCACGTAGGACCTGACTTACCCTGGTGCCATCAGCGGTTAGTAAGCCGTCCTAGATAGCACAGCTTTATTGATGTATGGTATAAAGCATTTTATTGACAATAATGTACAATACGGGAGTGAGGTTGAGTTTAATAAATCAATATATATTTGAGTATAGTGCAGAGGCCATACACAAAATTCTTGCTATATAGTTTATTTTAGCTTTAGACCGTTACGCTTTCAATAAGTAGTGTTTGTGTGCCTGTCACCTACACTGTGGCAGTAGTGGCTTTGGGGATTGAACCAATGTTCCTTGCTCGCAGCCTATGACTGATGACATCACTGCACATAAAGCAGCGAGTGACGTCTACACAGGGCCTCACGCTGCGGTGATATTGCAAGTATTAGTTCAGTCCATAAAATTGCTGCTCCCAGTGTGGAGGGAAATATGTACACTTCATTTATAATATGTAGTCAAAAACATTTATGTACTGTGTATAGAATAACCTTCTAGTGTACATTGATGTTGTGGTCAGCCTGTTGGGCACGTAAGAAGTAACCAGGGGCCTGATTCATTAAGCATCTTAATTTAATAAACTTCTTATTTCAGTCTCCTGGACAAACCTATGTTACAGTGCAAGGGGTGCAAATTAGTATTCTGTTTTGCACATAAGTTAAATACTGACTGTTTTTTCATGTAACACACAAATATCTTTAAATAACTTTAAATTTCAGTATACAAATAAGCTATCAAGTATTTGTGTGCTACATGAAAAAACAGTTAGTATTTAACTTATGTGCAAAACAGAAAACTAATTTGCACCCCTTGCACTGTAACATGGTTTTTTTCAGGAGACTGAAATAAGAAGTTTCTTAAGTTAAGATCCTTAATGAATCAGGCCCCAGATTCTTAATGCAGCAGAATTCCAATCATCCCTATTTATGAGCTCATTTAAAGGAGTCTGGTTTATGATCTTGTTCTTTCATTGTTACAGCAGACAGACAACTAGCTCCGTGTTTATGTGATTTATGTCTTCTATGGGAGTGACCTCCCAGTTACTGGTTGTGACCATCCACTTTTCATATGTGCCCACAAGTAATGCCAGCATGATGTAAGGATCATGTTCCCACCGCTGCAACAGAGTCATTTGTTGCTGTGGTCTAAGTAACATCCATTTAAGGAAAATGAGTTATGACTGGGATATAATGGTGTACAGCCACCGGTGTGAACTAATTGCTTGATATGAATGGCCGGACTCCCTAATTGCTGGATACAGCAGAGCGATTTGGGATTGAGATATGGATTGTCTGACACTTCGTTGTACGGGGCCAGTGTTTAAAGCTATCCCTCACCCACATCCAACACTTAAAAGGCAGGAGCAACCACCATCGTGGAGCATGGGGGTTAAGCAGGCTCGCCCAATTCTGCTTGGCTGCTGAATTTATAGTAGACGTATGGTGGGTTTCAAACGAATTGACACATATGAGCCCAAGGCTGTGCTTAACCTATAATTACAGCAGTGTCACCTCTTGGAAACACTATCAGTTCCACATCCCAGTGGAAATGCAGATTGTTTCCTTACCAAAGGGCCGATGTGTTACCCTTCTTCCTGTAGCAATAGTGCCATTTCCTGCACATGTTTTCTGCTGTGGGCAATGTTACAAGATACCGATCACACACACCCAGCGTGTACAAGCTCTGCTCAGGATCACAGGCTACAGAGGGATCACATCTCAAATTGGATGAGAAACAGATTAACAAGGTCTGTTTAATGCTGTGGCAGATATGACTAACACAGCGGTGCTGGGAAACCACTGGAAAGGTTGTTATGCCACAGTCTGTAATGTTGGGAGTAAACACCAGTGAGCGGATGATCAACAGATACTGCAAAATATATTACATGTTCACGTTCCTTATGTACCTGCTCCATTCAATGTACAAACACAATAAGCCTTCAGCATACTGGGCTTATCCAGATGTTTGTAAATATGGGCTGTTTAGCACCATCATCATTAGCTCCTACTCACTTTAGCATGAATTGTTGTAAGCATCAGTAAAGGTGATTGATTCTGCAATATGTCTCTTGATACCATAAAAAAAAAAAGACTCCTTGTCATATCTCATATTTCTGCTGAATCCTATACTAGACAGCTGCAATCAATAACACCACAAGCTGTTCTGGGCAAGGCAGGCCGTTTAAAAGTCAGAAATTAGTTGTTTTTTAACTTAGGATATTGGAGCTTTGATGCCTCCAGTGGTCCGCAATGTATCATTTAAGATGTCTTGGATGAAGTATCCACGGCCTTAATTAGCGCAGTTTTTGTACAATGTCTTTTCTGGCCAAAATAATCCAAAAAGAAACCGCGCAGAGAATCGACCAATCAATCCACATGCAATGAATTCACAGTATATATAATAAAAACAATATTTATTAAAAATGATACACAACTCGCTTCAGTAATCCTCAGTGTTTGCCTACTTAGGGCCTGATTTTGAATTAGGAGCAAAGAAAAGGAGCAAATTTGCACCTTGGCAAAACCATGTTCCGTTAGAGGGGGAGGTGAATTTAAAATGTGGGGACAGATTTATAGTTGGGATACGGCGAGTCATAAATCAACTTTTTATTTCAGTGTAAGAATAAAGCTATCAAGTATTTGTGTGTTACGTAAAAACACAGCCAGTATTTTCCTTGCGTGCAAAAAAAAAAGTAATTTTCTACCCGTTGCATTGTAACATGGTTTGTCCAGGTGCAAAGTTGCTCCTTTGCTTTGCTCCTAATTCAGTATCAGGCCCTTAGTGCACCAGCGTTTCCTTGTACCTTTTCTAAATAAAAATGATCTTATCACAAATTGATATTATGCAGTCAGTTTAATGTATAAACACAATTTTGCAACGCATGTCGGCTAATGTTAAACACAGGATTTTCACCTCCGTATTGATAAATGCAGAAAATCTCATATTTGTGTTTCACAGGCTGTGCACTTAATATTGCGCTGTCAGAGTCTTAATATATGGCAAAAAGCAAATTCACTGCAGATATCGAAAGGACGACATGTTGTACTGTCTGTTTATTGTTTAGTGTGCTGTTCTTCTCTGGTCAGTAGTCCTGGACCAGCCCATATAAAGCCAAATCGATCATCCTGTTATAGTGAGAGCTTTTCACCGCTCCGTCGAATCATCATAATACCACACTCTCCCAATGGATATCGCTGTAGAATCTGATGAAGTGTTTTCCCGGTCTTGTATCCAGTGCCCCAGTATTTTTACCATGCATGGGTAGAACTTTACGTTACTTATTTTCCCACTGAAAGACAGCAAAAAATGTATTGCCTCCCCCCCCCAAAAAAACCAAAACAAACCCATCTTGCCGCCTAGACTCTAATAGAAACATTGAGAACTTTTTTATATACATACTCGTAGTCATTTTATAGTACAGTGACATCTCTTACACAGTATTCTAATCATGTTTATTAAACTTAAGGACTGTATTACTTATTTATTTTTCTACCATAGAACGACTTGTCGGTTTTCTGTTGACTTAGAGATGTTTCACTTACTGCATGAAACAAATATCCTCATCGTACTAACTGCTGCACAATATATGGATGTCTATCTTTACGCAATAGTTTTTAACAACTTGTGTGTGTTTGCTTAACTAACGTCTGACCTTTTCCGCTAACGCTGCGTGGCTGTCTGGCAACCAATCAGGACACTGCATTGGGACACTGATCCGTCAGTTCTTCAGCTCCATTCTGACTCCGATCTGGGGTATTTCAATCATTTATTACTCGTTACATTCTGCAGTACAATAAAAATAAAATGTGTTAAGTGGCATGACCAAGTTTTCTAAACATGTTGTACGGCCTTGTAGTCATTTTTTTTCTTTTTATTTCTTTAATGATCGTCAGTCTTTTTTAGAATATCAATCGCCTGTTTCTAAATGTGTGAGCATTCAGATGAAGTTGTTTTTATATTTAAATGTCCAAATAATGGAAACGGCCAGGCTTTGTCTCCTCAGTGGTTGCTAAGCATCATTGGAATAAATACATTCCTGCCGTGGGCTCTCATATTAAATCCAAAGTATTTCCAATTCAAACTTTCAAGCAAGTTCTAGAAGAAGAAATAGATTAAACTCAATTTATCTGCCCATTTTATTTTGAAGACTGATCAGACCTTTTAGTACAGCAGTGTGTTTATCAGAGAGAAATAGGGTGTAATAATGTTTGTTTAATCCCTTCTAGGCGTGGGCCCATGAAATTGGGCATGGCCAAAATTACTCAAGTGGATTTCCCTCCTCGAGAGACCGTCACATACACGAAGGAGACACAAACCCCAGTCGTGGCCCAGGACAATGAAGGCAAGTGATGGGTTGTTTGCTTGTTTTTATATCATTGTGTATAATTTATAACATAATGTTTTTTCGTTTCTTTATTTCTAATGTTATTCAGTTAAATATTTACTCCAGCTAAGAATGTACAATACACCAACCTTTTATTGATAACATTGGTCCGTGCTACTGCTAAATAAAGGGTTAACAATACTGGACGCTGGATCGTTGTGTAACGGTTCAATAAGGTTTGTAAGATGTCAGTTCAAATCTATGCGAGAGAAAGAATCCACCTGTACATTAGCTGTTGCTGTGTATACAATATCTTCAAACGGGCACTTAAAACTCACCTGTTCCTTAAGGCCTACCAACCATCCACTTAACCTCTCATCTCTTCTGCTCGTCCTCCCCTGAACCCTCTTCTCTCTCTCCTTTGCTTCACTGGCTCCCTTTTGTGCCTGACTCTGTTTACCCTCCCTTAGGATGTAAGCTTGTATGAGCAGGGCCCTCTTCCCTCCTGTCTCCATACCTGTTCTTCTGCTCCATCTCTACTGTATTTGCCTGCCCGGAGTTTCTGAAGTACTGGTACTTTGTGTTTATTGTTCTGTACTGTTTTACCCTTTATAGTCTACTGTTTGTACCGTGTTCGGCGCTGCGGAAACCTGGTGGCGCCCTACAAATAAACGATTATAATAATCTTGCAGAACCTTCAGACGTCATTTTACTAAATAACAAACCCTGTCCTGTAATATGATGTGTAAACAATGTGACATTGCATTATTACAAACTGAAATATGAGTTTCAGTGCTTTGAAATAAAAATATAACCGAGACCAATATTATTATATTTGTTATGCAGTAAAGTGAGAGCGTTTACCAAGAGCACAAATACTTTTTACAAGGATTATTATTCTATGCACACAGGTACATCCACATGTCAGTGTAACATATTTGTCTCACATCTTGTTAGGAAGGTAAAGTTACTGGGCCTGGCCTAATCACTATACCAGTAGGCAACGCTGTGTACTGCTCTGCAGGATAAGGGAAAACAGGCTGTGTGAAGTAAGATGTAATGTCACATGTGACAAGATTCACACATTATATATGTATGTATTCATTTGCTTTTAAAAGCTGTTAAGTTTTGAAGAGATAAAAGGATCTTGCACAAGGGTTCAGAGACAGCTCTTAAGAAATGGGGCTGAATGAACAGGGCCTAAGTGAAATAAATGAACATATATTTCTTCTTTTATTCTTAGATGCATCTTTAAATAACTGTATGACAGACACCTGAAAGTAATTGGGTAGGTTATAGCGATTAGTCCAGGCGCTGTATAAATGTGTACGGCTCACACTGTATGAGTATAGCGGCTGGGTGAGACCACAGCTGGGAGCTACTGTAGATGGTTGGTAAGATAATAATAATAATGCTTATTTATATAATGCTCATCTCTCAGTGCGAGTCTAAGACATTTCACAGTTGCAAGAAAAACAAAAACTGAGGTTGCACAAGGAATAAACACAATATAAATAAGATAAGAGTTCCACGTGGCGATTGGAGGACATTTATGTTCATGGTAAATAGCTGAGACGTCAGTTTATAAAGATGTACAAAGGTAGATTAGGAATTGTGCAGCAGGATTGTATCCTACGTGTGAAGTGTTTCCACAATGGTGTCTGTCCGATAACCATTCTTAGGAGCCAGCTCCGTTCTCTGTGATGTGCGGCTGAACATCACTGATCTGTTCGGTGGCGCACGTTTCCTGGTGCTGTGGTACCTAGCATTGCGTATTTTCCTGCACATGCTATGGGGTGTGAGGCAAAATCCACGATGTGCCCCCACAACCGCTCTGGAGGAACCCTGCTGTCATATTTGTTTCCTGTTCTTAGAATGCAAAATTGTTACAAAACTGTCATACTTGGTATACATACATACATACATATATACATATTTAGTGTAATTGTGATCTCACATACATATATGCTCTACAAATAACCATTATTATAGGACATGCTATTTAAGCCAAGGCTAGACAAATCCCAGTCTCTGTGGCGACTGGAAGGCCCTGTTCTGTGCCCTCAGCCCTGGCACTGGATGGTGGTACTGAGTGACAGTCCCATCTGCCCTCTGGCATTTCACGTTGACAGCCTTGTGAGCTGATATTATTGTTATTACCACAGTCAGCCTCTCTCAATATAAATTCAGTGTTTTCTAAACAAGTAAAAGCCGCTCTGCCCATGGCGATAGTAACAGTAGTCTGAAGAGCTAAAATGCCAGGAGCCTGGTACACTGGGTTAGGGAAGTATTCAGTGCAGAACAGGCAGGTGAGACGTAGGCTGGTGTAAAGCACTTGTGAGGGCACTTGTGCTGCTGTGTAATTGTGGTCTGGTGTATAATGCCTTTTTGGGGGTTGTGTGCTGCTGTCCAATATATGATATTATTGAGCAAATTCATAGAGGTCATGTCTCTAATAATAAATGAAAATTTCTCAATCGCTTGGACACAGGAAGTATATAACATTCTATACTGTTACATTAGGTCTCCATTCACAAGCATCTCTCACTGTTCTGTGGCACGTGATTGGACGGGGGCAGCACCTGGGGATCAGAGTTGGGGGGAGAATGCTTTCTCTTTGACATTGCTAGAGTTCCAGGGTAGGGACCCCAGTAATTATAATCAGGGTAATATGTCATGGGTAAAGAAAACCACTGAAAGTGACGTTATAAAGCTGCATTACCACGTAGGAAACCCGCCCCCTTAGCCAGAGCCCTGGTGGGGCTATATGCAACTGCCGGAGCTCTGCTTGTTCTGTAATATATGATCGGCACATTCATTTGGTCAGTAGGAAATGTGACCGGCACCAAAGGATGGCAAATTACCTGAGTACCGTGAATAGCTTTTGGGTGATAGTCCTATAATTCTCTGCTAGGACGGATGGAGCTGCCAAATCAAACTTCCTTTTGTCAGCCAGCATCAAATGGAGAGGGGCGGGTGAGGAGAAGGGCCAATTACAAGAGACCACCTCTTGATTGCGGCTTGTGATTGGTCCTCCTGCTCACATACCCCTCCAGCTTTACTGATTATGCTGCTACTAGTATTATTATTATTTTCTTAGGACATGTGTTATCCAAAATACAATAGAAGAAATAAAGAAAAGTGAAATTGTGTTTATTTTGTTTTTAGTAATAAATCTTATTGATGATTTTTTTTTTTTAGTATCGATTCCAATGCTTTGTTGGTGATATACAGGGAGTGAACAAAAATGACAATGGAATCGCCAGTCTAATATCACTTAATGGGCCATTGAGTCACCACGTGTGACAGGTAATGCCTGGTTCTACCAAGGCAGCACCATTGTTCCACAAGGTCATTCAGCTCTCATACATTTTTCCAAGGAAATACCATAGTCGCCCCATCGGGTTCAGTTCTGATGACCAAGTATTGACCTAGCTTTCCAAGGGAATGACTGCATCCAAATCATAGCAGTAACAATGCACCTGACAAAATCCCATAACCACCTGATCACTGCACTGGTGGAAAGACGCACTCGGGACTGTAGAGATCTTTAAGTTGGCACCACATGTGCGCACTTCTGTTCAGTGAATGTAGGATGATTCATCTGATCATATCTCCCTGTACTCTTGGTATTCCATTGTCTGTACTCTTGGTATTGCCAGGAGTAATGAGCAGTTTATGCACTGCAGCCAGACACACATGTCCTGCTCTATGGAGTTTTTGCCGAACTGTGAAACTGGAACTGTAAAGTTCCAGTTTATGAAACTGGAACTTGATGCACAGGTTGAAATCTGCAATCTGACGTTGCTCGTCTGTGTTGCCTTGTACTTCACAGTAATCCTGCAGTATGCACTGCATGGTGTTGCCTTTTGCTGTTAATGTTTTACGCTTGGAGTTCCACACTCGCATCACTTTGGACATGGTTGCTCATGAAACATTAGTTAGTTGCAATGTCTTGGTCACTGTATTTCCTGCCAAACGCACCTCAAAAAATATCACACTTGTTTCATCGTCGCAGAGGTCTCCTCTTGCCGCAATTCTAGCCGTACTTATAGACAGCCAGGGCAGTCCAACGTAGCCCGTCCAGACCTCCCTATGGGTGGCTTTATCTACATAGGTATAATTGGAATAATGAAACTAGTGTTGTCACAGGAGGTAGATTTTTATTACTTATAAAGGATCTTTCATACACGTTCTCTGGAAAGTGGTTGAAAAGCATGAAAACCAGTTGTCCATGCACTTGTCACACGTTGCTCTACCACCAATGCAATCTGTGTTACAGGTAGCAGGAAGCACACGAGAAACTGCGACATTAATATTTCAGAGTGCTGGGAACATTTACTCTTATTTGACCTATAAATCACATTTTATATTAATGTGTGAAAACGCAGATTGGAAGAGCAATTGTTTTCAAAGTCCATTATAATTTCCTCTCTAGTTTGCTCTTCTATCTAATAAAACAGGTATTATAACAAAATTAATAAAACCTTATATACATATATATGCAGAAATTAATAAAACCTTATATGTGTGTTTTAAAAAAAAGCTCAGACAGAAATTGTAGCAAAACTACAATTTTCCAAACACCGTAAATGCATCTACAATATTAACACGCAAAATAAATTATGAACAGAACTTCACTGCTCTCTGCGGTTTCAAAATCCGGCGCCATCTGGGGAACTTTGCATAACCGATGCTGATACATTGCTCAAACATTATTATTCGACTTCCTGTGTTCCGAGTTCCCACACAGTAGAATATCATGAAAGTGAACTCCTTTCACTCTTATGTTTGTCAAAACTATTGAAACCTTGATGAGCACCAGGATTGTCCTGAACTGTCCATGTCTGACCAAATGCTGACTGAAGTGTCGATATATAAACCATTTTTTGTGCCCAAAATTGTTAATTTATTAGTATAAAGGGGATGCTCCGTGGTAACTACAGTAAAGCTAAGGAAAACTTGATGATCAGAGTAGAGCACAACTGAACACCAGAAGTTCAGAGGTAAAAAACATAAATACTAATCAAAACAATGCAAAAGCCTCTAAAGAGCACGGATGGCTGTTGTGTGTAAGCACAGGGTCTCCCACAAAAATGTATTTACCCAAAGAAAGAACATAAGCAGATGAGATGTTCACATTTGTTTTCCTACATATGAATAGACAACAATAGAGCTTTAGCCTTCTTTTAGCATCAGTATAACGCAGTGGATCCCAAATTTTTTCAGTTCAAGCCACCCTTAGGGTTTCCATAATTTTTTCAAGGCACCCCTAAGCCGAAGTAATTACCAAGTAGTCTCCGCCTTGCTTACCACTGGCCCTGGCTGAGGCATCACTGTGAGATCGCCGAGGCACACAGTTTGGTATAACGTAAATTTCAGCTGGCTGGGTTTCCAGCGTCCCATAACTCCTGCGAAGATGCAGTCAGCATCTTGTTAAATCATACGCTGATGTCATGAGTTCAATTCCCGACAATGGCTTAATCTGTGTATAGTTTGTATGTTCTCCCCGTGTATGCGTGGGTTTCCTCCGGGTGCTCCGGTTTCCTCCCTCACTCCAAAAACTTACTAGTAGGTTAATTGGCTGCTTTCAAAATTGACCCTAGTCTCTCTCTCTGTCTCTGTCTGTCTGTCTCTGTCTGTCTGTGTGTGTGTTAGGGAATTTAGACTGTAAGCCCCAACGGGGCAGGGACTGATGTGAGTGAGTTCTCTGTACAGCGCTGCGGAATTAGTGGTGCTATGTAAATAAATGGTGATGATGATGATATGTTAGACCTGGGCTCTCCTTTTATAGGTCATATAACTCCTGTCCCATTTGGATAAGTAGTCTCC